>NW_025938406.1:0-94847 GCF_000764305.2 Hyalella azteca | reverse complement strand
TTAGGTTTTGTCAAGTTTTCTCATGTTTAATTTAGCGGATTTCTCGCTGTGACAATGTGTCGTCAGTCAGTGGCGGGTTGTTCCGGGAGTCTTTTAGCAGTGTTACACGTGTGCGGATCTTTTAATCACGTTATGCTGGTCGTGCCGCCCGAACACTTGTTTTCCGTGTAACTCTGTCTGTTCTCTGAATAAAGCCTATTTACTCTTGATTGAACCACGTTTCCTTGAACCAACGGAACGAACGACCCGACAACAATGTACTGAGCAATTCGGCAAGAATCCAAATAGTAACAATTGGCCATGAAGCCTAGCGTTAATCATTTGGTTATCAGCCTTAATATAATTATTTGAATTCTACTTGAATCATAATATGCATTAAAGTCATCAAGTAGGAAAGATAATCTACAGAAAGATAATCTTCATTGACCGGCCACAGCTGGACCGGTGCACGAGGTGGAGGCGCTACAGGGCAGCCGTGCTGAGCTGCCGTGCGACGTCGCCCCCATTGAGCCTGCGGACCGCTTCGTGCTCGTGCTGTGGTACAAGGACGGCATCGGCACGCCCATATACAGGTTAGTTATAGCGTCTGTATATGTCTTGTATTAGCTCAAAGGTCTGTTTAAAAACAATTTGTCTGAGTCTGACTTGGTACTAGGATGGCATCGGCACGCCCATATACAGGTTAGTTATTGTCTGTATGTGTTTTGTATTACCTCAAAGGTTTGAGATAACGTGAGATAACGTGAGATAACATGAGATAACGTGAGATAACGTGAGATTACATGAGATAACGTGAGATAACGTGAGATTACATGAGATAACGTGAGATAACATGAGATAACGTGAGATAACGTGAGATAACATGAGATAACGTGAGATAACGTGAGATTACATGAGATAACGTGAGATAACATGAGATAACGTGAGATAACGTGAGATAACATTATCTCGCATCATTTTCTTTTAAGCCATGCGTCCTGCTAGGTTTGTGTTCCTAATATCTCCACTCGTCTGGGCGATGCAATATAAAAAGAAGTACTCGCACAGAAAATTATTTTCAATGAATTATGTTCCATTATGCTAGCA
Organism: Hyalella azteca; assembly: GCF_000764305.2. Taxonomy (NCBI): domain Eukaryota; kingdom Metazoa; phylum Arthropoda; class Malacostraca; order Amphipoda; family Hyalellidae; genus Hyalella; species Hyalella azteca. The sequence continues at coordinate 93,761 of NW_025938406.1, read as the reverse complement.
ACATAATACGTTACATTTTTCTCAGTTAACTCGTCTATCCGACTACTTCTGCTTCTAAAGTTCATCTGAGCACGTAAGTAGAAAAAATAATTTAGGAGCCATACTGAACTAAAGCCAACAGATAAATAACGTTTTATGTTCTCGGAATTCATTCGTTCATGCGTTTAAAGCTACATCTTCGAGAAAATAAACGTAAATTATTTCGAACATCATGGTACAGCGAAATATTTTATCATAAATAGCTCCATGAAATCAACATGAATAAAATTATCGACGGAAAAATTCTCATGTGGATGAAGCCTAATTATAAATCATTGCCAGTCATGACGAAACTTCTCCATTATTTATTTATTCATTCAAACTTTTGCTTAATGCTGATCACGATATGAGACGCTAATTTAATGCCAAGATTATGAATAATTCAGATATTTCTTCAGGTACAAAGAACATGGATTAAACTCGTTGAATTAGACAGCCACTCGTGATATCTTTCCTATTTTGCCATTAGAGTACACTCTTTTTTTTCTAAAACCTTTATTAAAATTTTCGCATGTTACACGTGGCAGTTTTTATAAAAGACAGTAAGATCGGACTAAAGTTGAGATTAGAATCAAAGATGAGAATTTGTAGATGCAATCTAAGTTCTCACGCATGCTGGAACAAAGATGACCACAAAACTTAAGGATGAATCGATCAACTCTAGCAGTTGCCGATAGCAGTTAGAGATAATGACAAACAATTATTAAACACGATTTCCAGTTCGCTTCGATAATAAAAATATTGCATTTATATGCAAGATTTACGGTTATTTGATTCAAGAAAGATAGACAGGAAAACAATTAAATAATGGAATTCAAACTCGTAGTTCTCGCTCCGCGCAGACTGCGTGAAGCTAGCACTTACTAATTAACCAGTGCATATCAACCGTTGCGTGTAAGGCAGAGAAATATTCCAGTTCGTTTCTCGCAAATGCTTCTTCATTTTCGTTTTTCTGTTTGGCCATAAATCAAGGACAGTAATCTAGCAGACGTAATAAAAGGACCAGTTACCACGAAGAAATTTAATTTGTAGCTTGGCCTGTGATGAATTAATGTATGAAAATTCTCCTCATGTAAAGATTTAAATCATAATTTAAAAATTATCTCCTGGAGCGGTGGATTTTTACAACAGTTCTGAAAAATAAAGATAAAATTAAACGAGTCCATTTATTCAACGCCGTATTTGAGGAGCTATACAAAAAATTTTCTCCGCTCTCAGTTAAGCCAAAAATCAGCAAAAATATTCAATAAACAAGATCTCAGTTTCAGGGTCTGATTAACCATTTATCCCTTCCTCAGCGATAAGGCAAAATGTGTGCGTAAATCACATTCCTTGAGTGAAAATCTTAACATCGAAAATAACAAAAAATATTTCACAATTTGTTCTTTCCTAGTTTCCTAAATTACATCTTTTTAGCGCATTTTCTCATTTATGGAAAAGGCGCTATTGTGCTCGTCATGTCCGTCCGTCCGTCCGTCCGTCCGTCCGTCCGTCTGTCTATCTGTCCGTCCGTGACCTCACGTTTTCGTTGACGAGAAAATGCGCTCTCTGTCCCTCACTGCAGTGAGTACTGAGTTATATTTTTTATATTGTCACAAAAGACGACCGTTTCGACAGTAGAATGCCTGCGAATGCTAGTTATGTAACTACACCTCAACTACCCGTTGACTAATGGGACAAGAAGCAACATTTCAATTTGCACTGATACACTATGTTGAATGATGCAGGATTACAGGCAGGACTAAGCCTCTATAACTTCGAAGCGAAGCCCAAAGGAAAGTCTGGAGTTAGCAGGTGATGTTGTTCGGTAAGCCTCGTGATACAATCCCCATAATTTCAGTTAACAATTCAAATTATTTAGATTATTTTACTCGTAACTTATTATGGTACGTTTGGTTCTTTATCTTATTTGAGTTAAATAGCATTATGAGTTAATCAAAAAAGCAGGTTTTTTGCAAACTTCAAACCAACCTTTTAGTTTCGCTCGTTTATTACACTATTTTGAATGTTTTTTAGTTATTTTTTAGGTTAGCTGTAGTTTTAGTTCATATTTCTAAATCAATCAGTTTATTTAAAATTATTTGTTGAAAATCATTGTTATAATTTCTCAGCAATCTTTTCACATTTCCATATGGCTTCATCTTCACGTGCACAAAATTTTCGCTCAATTTTATTCGTACGTTGAGAGTAACGAGCTGAACAGTGTTTAAGTTGGAACCGATTCGTATATCGAGGTCGTTAACTTGAATATTTTGAGCATACTTACATTCTATTCTGAGAAAATAAAAGTTGATTTCTGGAGTTTTACGCCTTTAAAAGTTGATTTCTGGAGTTTTCTGGATTTTCCAGAAAAATTATGGTAAATAAAAGAATTAAATCATAAAAAAATATATTATTAATCTTGTTAATCATTATTATCTGTACTTATCGACGAATGAGTGACAAGTGATTCTTTTGTCTATCTTCACTGAGTCTGAAAATATTGAAAACAGTTCTAAAATGCACCGGGAAGTCAGCTTCAACTAAAGGTGTGCAAAAGTTTGTTGAAAAGAAACTAAACAGAGTCGACATATTTTGTCGTTGAAACACTGTTTCCCGTTGTAATGTCTTCATCAAAGATTCACAGTTTCCCTGTAATGTCTTCATCTCATACGGAATAATCAAAGCTGAAATGGACAGCAAAACGCTTTTTCTATGCACAGGCTGATTTTAGTCTTGCTGGATGCTGGCAATTTCAGAATTTTTTTTTCAATCATGCGGCTAACTCGGCAGTGGTCACTTGTAAGCCGCTTAGCGCAGATGGACCAGCCGTCTGAATTATTACCGACGCTGCATGGCAGACCCTCGGTCGATGAGAGAGAATAAGACAGGAAGCTTTCTATTCAGTTGCCTTGGTCGCTGAATGTTACTGTGACCAACGCGCATCCACATTTACTGGGCCTAATGGCTAAAAATATTATATGGGGGCCGCCACATAGGGCAGTTTGGGAAACATACTGAAAACTCTACTGGGGTTAATTTGCCGTAGTCCACTGATTGGGTTAGATGTAACGTGAAACTATCCCTGAATGTTCTCACTATACGATATCACCTCTTATTAAAAATAATTTGTTAAATTGTGTTCGCGTTTTAACGAGTGTGAAATTTTTTTTACGTAGCATAATCCTCGCAATGAAGTGCTCCACTGAAACAACTGGCTAGCAAAAGCTTGAAAATGGTGTGTGAACGGTGAGCGCATATGGTCGCCGCTTTTCTAAAATGAGACTTTTTTTGTAGAGACACTCTGGAAAATGTCGAGGGCAATATATATAATAGCTTGAAGTATTTTAAATTTTTTTGCTGTTTGAAAATGTCACAGAATCTTTTATTGGATTTACACTATTATATACTTTCTGCCATACTTGAATTCGATAAACAAGAAGAACTCTTTAGATTGCTATAATAATGTTGTTGTTCGAGAATTCTCGAAGCCTTGTTCCAAGACCTTAGTTCTAAGGCAGATGGTGTATGAAGAAATCCCGACAGAGATCAGTAGACCGAACCCTGCAGTGTAGCGCTGTCGATGATGCTGATGAATAATGACACCAATTATGGCGCTGTTATGGTCCTGGTGAAGCGGCCTTGTCTTACATACGCTGATCGAAATAAATAAAATAAAAGAAGTATGCAATTAAATTTTAAACTAAAATGTTGTATATCATCGTAATATTTCCCATAGATTAGCAGTTTTTACTTTGTTCAATACAGTTCGTGTCGTGTGATGGAGCTTCATGGAGTTGAACTTTAATCCTATAGAGCAGGAATGCGCCGCGCAGGGCATAACTTGATGGCATTGGGAATGCAGGCTGCGTTACAGGGCGAAACTTCGGGGCTGTTGAGCAAGATAATAATGATCAGCGTCGAGGAATACACTGCCCTAATAGTGACTTTTTCTAAATGATAATTGCACTAATAACCGAACATTTTAGATGGCGGGCGTTTACTGGCTTTAATTGGCAAAACTCCAGATTTAATTTAAACTAATAATCTCTAGTGCTGATCAGCGATTCTAAATTCAATCTTTCCGCAAAAGCAGTCATAAATAATGCTCGATATGATCCAAAATTTAGCTCGTCATTGATATGCTCAAAAAGCTGGTGAACATATTGCTAGCTATTTTTAGGAAATCGTATACTGCTAAGTGATTCAGTAAAGTAGAACGCAGTAGGGCTATTTTCACTTGGTGCAGCAATGTTTTGTTTGGGTCTGCATCTGTTGCAGCATTGCAAACGAGCGGTGCGTGACATCAGCCTCACGACGAGAAGGTGTAAGAGATATTACATAAACACTGATGTTTTGGGTCTGCATCTGTTGCAGCATTGCAAACGAGCGGTGCGTGACATCAGCCTCAAGACAAGGTGGTGTAAGAGATATTACATAAACACTGATGTTTATTCAATATCCACTAATTAGAAATGTGAAACATGCACAAATCCTGTGTCTCAAGTATGACACACGGTCTTTCGACTCTCGGAAGCATTAAAACGCGTACACTACAAATTGCACAATTAGAATCTACAAATTCTTTCTTAGATGCACATACAAGTAAGAAGGTAAAATGGATGGGCTGAATGAAGAAAGTTACTCTTCATATTCCACAAGAATATGAACTAATCAGCATATTGCTGTAAGAAACGTGTTCACATATTACTTAACAAATAATAGGTATATTTGCCGCAACACCGAACGGGGGCAGTAATGATCGAGGTATAAATAGATAACAATCACCCGTCATGCAAGTGTTCGCGACAATCCTGAGGGGTTTATGATGCAATCTACGCAGCGAATAAAATTTCGAAATGTCAAAGATAATTTTTTTCGACGGCCGTACAAATCTGGTTTCGACTCTAATGAAACGGTTAAGGAAGTGAAATTATCGACCAAAAATCCATTTAAGTATAATATAACTTTTCCTTGGCAGAAATTCGTTGAAATTGCAGAAGGTAAAATTAAACAAATATATGTGTCACCTGAGCCATTCTAAGTCGTACACTTTGCTTTGGTGCGTATGCGTGAGAAAATCATTTACATATGCCATTAGAAAAATCGAGTGCGACACCGCACGACGCTGCAGTTGAAGTAATTTACGAACATTTTCATCAAAGATAGATATGCCATTAGAGTTTAAGTTTAGATCCTTATAATAACCCCTGAAACATTATGATGTTTACTCTCTCATAAAGTTCCAGGTTCAGATTTTTGCGTATTATGTAAGGAGCTAAGAACAGTGTACGTAATTATGCACTAATTTCTCTGAATCGATGAATAATTTTGCAATCCGTCTCATCATTCCTTGTAGTGGTCATTGTTCTAAATCATTAAAGTCGAGGTTATAAATACTGAGGTCGAATGAATGTTTAGGTACGCCATAGTATTCATACTGAATGAAATAGTTTTCATCATTATGAGAAATCTTCTAATCGGGCTCTGCTATTGATATAACATAGCTTAAAACTGGGCAACGATTTTGATAAAGCTACATTTTCTGCACACGAAAGTTTCTGTAGTACAGAGTCTTTCCTTGGTGGCGCATATTAATCAAGAGTTTCAGACAACCATTAGAAAATATTCCCACTCTGAAATGTCAAGATTTGATGCTCAAAGTTCTGGCAAGTCCTTGGCTTTTCTCCGAGGAAATTGAGGCAATGCAATGCAGTGGAGCGCCAATGCCTGCCGTACTGAGTGCACCTCAACGACCCGAGCGGCCTTCAGAGCCTCCACAATGAGCGTCAGAGGCGTTAGCTTGTCACTGCCGTAACTTTCCGCGTCTATTAAACTAAAGTCCGGGAGATTAGTTCTAGGCAGGCTGAGTTCAGAAGCATTGCTTGCGATGGCTCGTAAATCTGCCACGCAGACTACATCAATGCAACATCTCATGCTGATCATGCTGATGGACTCGGCGTCTCCGGTAGTACTAATTGATCTTGATGAATTTCCAGCGCATAATGAGCTCAACGTTACGGCTTGGTTATCTTAAATTAATCCTGTTCCAAATTAAACGCAGGAAAATTAGGCTACGACATGGCAATTTTACTTTTCTAGCCTTTGAAACAATATCAGTAATCCGTCATTGTGTAGACGAACTTGACTCATTATTTCATTGTGTATACGAACACAAATGATTATTCTGGCCAAATCTTCCTGTAAACTTATTAAGCTTACAGGCAGATTTGGCCAGCTTACAGGAAATAATATGATCATTAATGGTGCATTTGTGGGCTAATTTGCGACAGAAAAGCTGTACTGATATTTCTTCATGGTGAACTAGCAAGGGATCACGGCTGGGCTTGGCATGGAAAATCCTGGAGAGTCGCCAACTTTTTCTTCTAAAATGTCCTTCATGTAATTGTATTAATTAGAAAGCTAATTTCTTCCGAGTTAAAAAGGACGAGTTCAAGCCCTCATTCGTCACAGAAACTTTATTTGACCCTTGCATTGAAATTCAACAAACTTAAAGAAATTTCAAGAAATTGTACAAATTTTACAAATAGCAAGATTTATATATGTTAAATTGAATCAAATTTTACAATAGTACATACTTTTTCAAAGTAGAATCGATTACCTGATGGTCTCTGTGGCAGCACGCTTGAATAACACATCAGATTTAACTTCTTTAAAACTACCAACCAGATTCCCTAATTTATAATATTCATTAAATAACTTTTGTACGGAAAATATTCCATCAAGGCTTGAATTATTGAAATAAATTAAACTATCATTGGGTGGAGCTCCTACTAAAATATTTAAGTGGCCGATTTACATCTAATTAAGGTGCCTCTCAGGTGAGTCAAGAACAGCACCTGGGAGGAGTCCAAATTTTAAGGAAGTCGCGCCGTTTTCTACCAAAATTTGGATGTACCTGTAAACTTTTTACGGACTGCTCTCCGTAATATTCTTTATAATTCAGACAGACGATACATGAACAAACAGATGAATTTCACAAGTTGGTTAGGGGTGCAGTTTCTCCTCGTCTCGGTGTGTCAGGTGGAATTATATTAATTGCTGTGTTAACAATCCTAAACATTACCAAATTTTACCTCTCTTCTTCAGCCATGACTCGCGGGGCAATAGCCAGGCGGCAGCACGTGACTGGGCGGACTTGGAGGCGCTGGGCGACCGCGTTTATTTCGACTTGGACGCCTCACCGTCAGCTCTCATCGTCAGGAACGTGAGACGAGGCGACGAAGGTCTCTACCGATGCAGGGTGGACTTCAAGAAGAGCCCTACCCGCAACGCCAGGAGTAACCTCAAAGTTATCGGTTAGTGTCTCATCAGAGTACGATCAATAATCACAGAGAGTACATTAATCTAATCAGAGTACGGTCACCAATTTCAACGTACGCACCTATACATGCATTAATACTGCACTAATAATAGTTTAAACTTGCAGTTTAACATGTACAAGGCAAGAATTTTTACCGTAAGCTAGGAATGACACAGCTTAATTGAACGCTGAGTGGGTAAAATTAGTTCTGCAAAATTTGCGTCGGGGGATTTACCTAGGGCAAAAAAAATCATCTAGTTTGAAAATATGCCCTCACCGTATTCCAATGAGGTGTACGTGGTTTTCTGAATATCAATTCCATTGTTCATTGTTATGTTTTATGACAGTAGAATTTGCCACGCGGGGTCGTGTCACGTGTACGTTCAGATTTCAAAGTCGATTTTCATGCATATGATGGATGAACCCAATTAACAGACAGTCGTCCTCAGAAGTAAGATACGGAAAATAATAGAATATGAATTATAGAAAATGTAGAAGACGTAGACGAAGCGTGGAGAGAAGTATGGTCAATCAATCAGTTACTTACAAGCAGCCATAAAAATGCATGTGAGCTGCACGACGTTTCTCGCTTTGTTAAGAATCTGGATTACGATGATTCCATCGAGCGGATGGGAGCATAGATGGAAAACTAGACACGGCGTAAAATGAGTGAAATGAAGATGGTAGGAAATGAAGTGAAACTTTTTGTCGCTAATTCATGCAGACATTGAATGAAGACAAAATGATCATTTTATTTATTTGAGAGTAAATTTTTTATTTGCATTCTATTGGTAGAACACACCAGGTTTAATCTTATGAGATCTACCATCTGCGCCTACGTTTGCAAAATTTATTAGTATTCTCCGGTCGAGCTGCACATGCTTAGTGCAGTATTTCAACTTTTCATGCAAAAATGCAGTGAGCTTCAGTAATATCGCTCTGCTTGTACGAGTAAATTGTTTCAAACACCGTTTTTACACCGTTTATATTTTTTTCTGTGATAACTTGCTAGACTTGCTCGCTCCGTATATTCCGCCATACGTCTGCTGTTAATTATTACGTATATTTGATATAAATTGTACTTTTAGCGAACTCGCGCATATTTTGCTTCGAGGTCTCCCGCTTCCACGTACGACATAGGTTGAGCATCAGATTACATCTCGTGCGTGTCTGTAGTGACTGCGTATAGGGACAGCGCAGGTGTCAAGTTCCGGCCTGCGCTCCCATATGCATGTCAAAGTTACTTTGATGTATCGGCCTGCCTTCAAAGGCGTAGATCAGAATACGTTTGAAACCGCATCTCACTCACAGAGTAAGGTTAAAGCAGGGAGTTTAAAGAGAAAATATTTTGGAAGAAATTTCGGAGGTTGTCAGTCGAGTATCATTATTCAAATATTTCAGGTCATATTTAAGTTACACAAAGCATTCTATTGTATGTATTGTACAGTTTTTGTGTTGTATTTTTTTGTACGGTAGAATTTTGTAGCAAAATGTTTACTCACCAATGATCGTCAGAATTTTGAAAGATATCAGTTATATTAAAAGTTTCAGTGGACCTGAAAGCATCACAAAAGTCGTCCAAAACACACATGTCATCGCACGAACCGCATATTTACTGCCCAGGAAAACTTCGGTCGCACTGGAGCGGGTATACGGCACTGCACATCCTAGACGAGCCTGCCAAAGACAACACACCCGGGGCCGTGATATAAAAAACAATCACGAGTTCGTATTTCAGTCAGCCTAGCACAGACGGTCCCTTATTTATTTCATCATTAACAGACGAGAAATCCGATGCTACGCGTACTTACGCCGCTATGTGTACTGTGGCCGATGAATGGACTCAGGCCGTTACATTTACTTAAGTGAGCTGGCGTAGTATATGTGCCTGTCCGATGTGATTAAATTGCTATTGTAGGGCGTGCAATTAAAAGTGATATGTAGAACCTTAGCTATTGACTGAACAACTGACATAACTTGCGTGTGTGAAAGTGGATACTCTAATACCAGAGATCGCAATTGTTTCCAATTGTAAGTTTTCGCGGTCCGTGAAGCCAAAATTTGATGAATTTAAGAAATTGTTACCGAAGCGAATACAAAATCAAGGATGCCCATGACTCTATTTTATGGCCAAGGGTCTTTTGAAGAGTTTTAAAATCAACATAACAAGATTTTGCTCGACTGGACGAGTTTCCGTACCAGAGGCTTCAGGAGATGCGATGAACTTCAGTAGGATTAATTCATGAGCCCCTCGTGGAGAGCCAAAGAGTGCAGTATTTTATTTGTTACTTATACCATTATAAAATAAAAAACATCCATTCGGAAATAAAAATTTATTAGAATCTTCGAACCTTACAAATCTTTCAATATTCCAAGTCTATGACTCGCATCGTCTGAGGAAAGAAAAAAGCAAGATGAATGTAGGTATTCTTCGGCATCGAAATTTCTGTCTCAGTTTGCTGGAATTAAAAAGCTTCTATTTTTAGAGGCATTAGAGGCATTTTTATGCCTTTAATTTCAAATTATTGGTTAATTTAAATATCAACCGAACTTTTAAGAATAATTCCTATGATTATACTATCAATAATGGTTTTATTATGAAAGAGAAAATGATTTTCAAATTAATTTTACCAGAGTTTGCCTAAATAAAAAATCAACGATGAGTAGATGGATGTTTATCACGTTATTTTTTCCCCTGCCGTTGTACTGCGGCTTGAACGCTCTGCCTTCTTTATTCATTGCCAAGATCATAAAATATCAACGCTCAGATTTTTTGGGCAATAAAATGTTCACATGAGTTTACGGAAGTTTCCTGGAAGCCACCGAACTTGCCTTTTTTAGGCATCGTCAGTCTGTTTACATCATGAATATTTCGGATTTTTTTGAAATGGCCCGAAAAATTGAAATATTTCACTTGCGTCAATAACTTGGCCAGAGTTTTATTTGGACAAGTATTTTTTGCAGATTTTCCGTCGCCAATGAGGCAAGCAATGTTTTGAGAGGCTTCTTGCGGACTTGGAGGCGCTGGGCGACCGCGTTTATTTCGACTTGGACGCCTCACCGTCAGCTCTCATCGTCAGGAACGTGAGACGAGGCGACGAAGGCCTCTACCGATGCAGGGTGGACTTCAAGAAGAGCCCTACCCGCAACGCCAGGAGTAACCTTAAAGTTATCGGTTAGTGTCTAATCATAGTACGATCATATCTATTTCAAACCTTAAAGTTTTCGGTTAGTGTCTAATCAGAGTACGATCATACCTATTTCAAGTCTTAAAGTTATCGGTTAGTGTCTAATCAGAGTACAATCATATCTATTTCAAACCTTAAAGTTATCGGTTAGTGTTTAATGAGAGTACAATCATACCTCTTTCAACGTACGCACCAGTACTTACACTAATACTGCACTAATAATAGTTTAAACTTGCAGTTTAACATGTATAAGGCAAAATTTTATGCTGGAAGCTAGCAATGATACAGCTTAATTGAACGCTTAGTGGGTAAAATTAGATCTACAAAATTTGCCTGGTGTCTTCCTATTAGTGGAAGACACCAGGTTTAATCTAATGAGATCTACCATTTGCACCTACGCTTGCAAACTTTTATTAGTATTCTCCTGTCGAGCTTCGCATGCTTAGTGCAGTATTTAAACTTTTCATGCAAAAATGTAGTGAGGTTCAGTAATGTCGCTCTGCTTGTACGTGTAGATTGTTTCAAAGACCTTTTTACACCGTTTATATTTACTTTTTCTGTGATAACATTTAAAACATTTTTTAGTCTGTAGACTTGCTAGGTCCGTATATTTTGCCATACGTCTGCTGTTAATTATTAGTTATATTTTATATCAACGTACTTTTAGCAAGCTCACGAATATTTTACTTCGAGGTCCCCCGCTTCCACGTACGACATAGGCTGTGCTTCAGATCGTAGGTCTCTACATCTCGTGCGTGTCTGTAGTGACTGCGTAGGGGTAGCGCAGGTGTCAAGTTCCGGCCTGCGCTCCCATATGCATGTCAAAGTTACTTTGATGTATCGGCCTGCCTTCAAAGGCGTTGCATCAGAATACGTTTGAAACAGCGTCTCACTCACAGAGTTAGGTTAAAGCAGGGAGTTTAAAGAGAAAATATTTTGGAAGAAATTTCGAAGATTGTCAGTCGAGTTTCATTATTCCAAAATTCTAGATCATATTCAAATCACATTAAGAATTCTGTTGTATTCATTGTAGAATTTTTGTGTTTTATTTTTTGCACCGATGGAAGAATTTTGTATCAAAATGTTTATTCACCAATGATCGTCAGAAATTTGAAAGATTTCAGTTATATTAAAGTTTCAGTGGACCTGAAAGCATCACAAAAGTCGTTCAAAACACACGTGTCATCGCACGAACCGTATATTTGCTGCCCTGGAAAACTTCGGTCGCATTGTAGCGGGTACGGCACTGCAAATCCTATACGCGGGCTGCCAAAGAAAACAGACGTACCCGCGGCCGTGATATCAAAAACAATCAAGAGTTCGTACGTCAGTCAGCATAGCACTGACGGCCCCTTATTTATTTCATCATTCACAGACGAGAAATCGGCCGCTACGTGTATTTACGCCGCTATGTGTACTGAGTAAGTAATAAGTAATAGCAACTTAATCACATCGGGCAGGTACATATCCTGCCCTATCTCGCTTAAGTAAATGTAACGGTCTAAGTCCATACAGTGGCGTATGGACTCAGGCCGTTACATTTACCTAAGCGAGATTGGCAGTATATATGTACCTGTCCGACGTGATTAAGTTGCTATTGTAGTGAGTATAACTGATTTGTGGAGCCTTAGCTATTGACTGAACAACTGACACGACTTGTGTGTGTGTGAGTGGATACTCTAATACCAGAGATCACAATTGTTTCCAATTGTAAGCTTTCGCGGTTCGTGAAGCCAAATTTGATTAATTTAAGAAATTATTACCGAAGCACATACAAAATCAAGGATCCCCACGATCCTATTTTATAGCCAAGGGTCTTTTGAAGAGTTTTCAAACCAACACAACAAGATTTTACTCGACTGGACGAGTTTCCGTACCAGCGGCTTCAGAAGATGCGGGGAACTTCAGTAGGATTAATTCATGCGTCTCTCGTGAAGAGCCAAAAAGCGCTGTATTTCATTCGTTAGTTTTGGCATTACAAAAAAAAAACATATATAAAAAGTTAATAAAATTTTCGAGCCTTACGAGTCTTTCAATATTCAATGTCTATGACTCGCACCGTATGAGGAAAGAAAAATGCAAGATGAATGTAGGTATTCTTCAGCAGCGCAATTTCTGTATTAGTTTGCGGGCATTAAACGAGTCAATTTGTTTTGCTTCTAATGCACTTTATTCGTTAATGTTAAGATCAACGGAACTGTCATGAATAATTCTATGATTAAGCTAGTGGGAATAGTTTTTAGTAAGAAAAAGAAAATGACTTTCAGAAAAGAAATGAAAAGGAAGAGAGTTTTCTCTTTCTTCAGTGAGATAACAGAAAATGACTTTACCAGAGTTTGTCTTAATCAAAAGTTAATGATAGTAGATGGATGTTTATCCCATTATTTTTCCCCTGCCGTTGTACTGCGGCTGGAACGCTCTGCCTTCTTTATTCATTGCCAAGATCATAAAATATCGGCGCTCAGATTTTTTGGGCAATAAAATGTTCGCATGAGCGAATGGGAGTTTCCTGGAAGCCACCGAACTTGCCTTTTTTAGGCATCGTCAGTCTGTTTACATCATAAATATTTCGGACTTTTTTTTTAAATGGCACGAAAAATGGAAATATTTCGCTTGCGTCAATAACTTGGCCAGAGTTTTATTTGGACAAGTATTTTTTGCAGATTTTCCGTCGCCAATGAGGCAAGCAATGTTTTGAGAGGCTTCTAGAGGGAGTTTCTTTTCAGATAACGCCTGGCTGGGTCGTTCGCAAATATTTGAGTTTGGCATCATTTCGAGATCGATAGAAACTTCTCCCTAGGCCATATTGCTTCTGGTATACGAGCAAGGATATAGGCTGTCATCAAAACTGCGTTGAACATGTCAACATTTTTATAGCTATATGCATTCGTGACGAACGAATGTTATTTTATTTAGTTTTTAACTTCGAAGAGAAGAAATGTTGTCGCATGGATGTGTTACAACTTTGAACAAATACACTTACATTCGACCCAAATGTTTTAAGAAAGAGTTTACTATCTGATAAATATGTTTATTATAATGATTGGCAGCACAAAACTTATTGGTTAAATTATACAACTACAAGTTTGGATTTGGAAGTATTTATGCGATTTTCTCTATGTGTAATAAAAATTCGTCATAAGGAATGAAATTACTTCTACTTGAGAAGAATACACTTTTTTTTAATTTTTCCCACTCATAAATCAAAAATTTAGAAATAAAACATAAAATTGCCCTGGAACCTTATATAAATGAGGAAGCCGAAAATAAAACTAGTGAACTAATGTGCATTTTGCTGTCTTTCTGATCACTCAGAAATGTGACTTCGCTTGAGCAAAAATTTGCCGACAAAATTAATTGAGCCCATGATTGTTTGTTGCTATTCAGTAAATTCGTATCATCGCATCGATTTCAAGGTCACATTTTTGTTTTTCTCGATATTTATTCATGAATGAATAGTTATCATTCATTACTGCTTGTGATAAATTGTACCTTATCCATCATCTTGTGTTTCCGCATCAGCAGTTCAATATTGAATAACACTCACGGTGTTGCTGTCGTTCGATAATTACATTGCGCTCACTCTAAACCAGCCTCCTTGTATCCTCTAGATTGTTCATTTCCGGGCACCTGAGTGACAATCTCGTGGGTTCCATATACATAGTACTCATGTATATTAAGCTTGGCTTGTCAATTGCTCTTGAGCTCTCTGGAAATACTGATTTCCATTATTGAATTAATCTGAGATTGCATTAATCTTATTTGACCTAAAAGGCAAGAGCCACATGCCGCTTGATTATTCATGTATATTAAATGTATAATACATTATTAACATTATTTGTTTGATAACGTGCATTTCTTGTACAACTTATATCATATTGTATTTGCTGAAAATTGAGAAAACGTATAAAATCACGTGATTCACAACAAATACTATTTCATTTTGAATAAAACTAAATGCAACTCAACTTTAATCAATTATACAGTATAAAAATTGTGATTCATATATGCAATTCATTATTGTCTCTTCTCATAATAGCTCGACTGTGTATAGTACCCTCGCGTTGAAATTGACATGTTCGTTGAACGATTTTAAGACGACCAGAGATTTCGTTTGTAAAATGTTCGAGTCTCTGAAATCTTTTCGATTATTAATCTGGGTTTGAAATTCAATATACTTTTCTTTTTCGGTCTAGAAAGATGGAGAGATGGAGACCAATAATTAAATATTGCAACTAAAAAGCGTTGGCTCGTCTCCAGAGAAGAAGGAAAAATATTTATCAAAGACCATAATTACATTGTTATGTCCTATTTGTTATGACGTACAAAATAATTTGACCGAAGAAAACAGGGCAGTAAGCATGGATATCTATTTATTTTGTTGAAATAATGGCACTACCTCAGCAGGCTTGAAGACATTAAATAGAACATGAGTTATCAGAATAATATTCTATTTTAACCGATGTTAATACATTAGAAGTTCTCATTGCTAAAAAATAGTCACAAACAAGGTTTTACTGTATCAAAATCATGAAACTATTCACGACTGCAATACTAGTCAGGAGTTCGTGTAGAATGAATGCATGGACGGGAATTGGGCAGAACGAGAATAAATACGATAAAAAAATAATTAAATTATTTCTCATTCAATGAAACTTGTTTCGCCAAGACAATTGAAAATGAATCTTTAACGGATTGATAGCACTTTTCCTCCGATTGAAGTAGTGCTTTTAATCAGGAACGGATGGGTAATCAAATCAACAGACTTCGGGCACCAGTGAGAAAATCTACGCGCAAACCATTTAACGAGAACAGCTTTTTCTAGCGAGAGGGTAATATAGGTTCAATGAAACAGTCATTTTAAGCGAAATAATGTACGAGCATTACTATAGTACGTTTACATGCAGACCTGAATTTCTGAACACGTCTCAAGCGAATATCTTGTTGGATTTTCCAAGCCAGCTCAACATGATTTATTAAAGTGACTATAATTCCCATGTCTGAGAATATTATAAATCTACATTTTCAATTATTTATGAAAATATAATATTATTATATTAATTCGTCCCTCTTACGTCAGAGCTTTTGTCATCTCATTTGCGATACATTGAGCCGCTATACAACGTTAAGACCAAAGTTAACTGAATGAGAGATTAACTTTCTTCTCTAACGAAGAGCTACAATATTCTGTTTGAAATAGAAAATTTTTCAGGATTTATTGAAAACATTACAGTTGTCTTCTAAGGACAAAGTTAAAGGCTGAGGTATCTACTCATATTATTATAGTTTCATTCTCTTTTGCAACCGAGTTTCCCAAGGTATAAATGTCAAATTAAACAAAATATATATAAGAAATTCTGCCAATCAAGAATAAATAGGAGTATTGAAGTGCCCCGTTATCCGTTACAAAAGTTGGCTATAGTTTAAATCCATTCATTTTTACGATTGACGCAGCATCAGATTTGACACGGTATCATAAGAACCTGTAGCTACTTCATCCATCAGGCAAGGTTATTAAAATTATTACACATCACAATTTTTTCATGATTCCATCAGCATTTATTTTTTTTCGGGATTTTGTAAGGGTTTCGATTTCGCACGTGTGCCATGTGAAGTAATACGGTTGCAATATAAATTTATTGTGGCCCAGTGGTTACAGTTCAGAGTACCAGGATTGGAGCAGAGAGGCGCTCGTTCGATCCCAGCTCTGTGCGCCAGTTTCTGGTCAGAATCGGCGAGGAGGCCGGGCGGTTAAGCACAGCAGAATTGTAGCAGTGAGTTGCGCGTTTTTATTATTATTACTATTATTATTATTATTATTATTATTGTTATTATTATTATTATTATAAATTATTGCATTTCAGTGCCACCCGACCCTCCGACTGTGCGGCAGAAGGACGGCAGTCAAGTCTGGAGTGTCGTGGGTCCCTACAATGAAGGGGATACCCTGGACCTGACCTGCTCTGTAACGGGAGGTGAGTTGCTGCTTTACTTAGATACTCTGTGCATTATTAATATGGTATGATGCGAGGTCTCTGTATCTTGAGGTAAGGCGCTGCACTACGCAGCAACTCCCGTACAATATTAATTAATGGTATTTATGGTACGAGGTTTCTGTATCTGGAGGGAAGGCACTACTGTAATCAGCTACTCTTTACGATACTAATGGTATGCGTAATACGAAATAATACGATGTCTCTGTAATTAGAGATTATTCGCTGCTGTACTCAGTAACTCTGTACAATATTAATGGTATGTTTGATAAGAGGCCTCTGTAGCTTGGGCTGAGGTGCTGCTGTACTCAGCCACTCCCGTACAATATTAATGGTATGTATGATACGATGCCCTCGGCCATACACGCTCAGCTATCATACGTGAGGCGAGTTTCCAGGCATGTATGAAGGTTTTATGAGACAAGGGTTGCGACACTGCAAACTGCAGGCAAACAAGAGCTATAAATTTGTTCTAAAATTAAAACTTTTTGTGGTTCGTGTAGATATTGTTTATGCCAAGTTTCTTTCTCTCTCTACCGTTATTATATGTGTTTTATTTAATGCTTCTTGAGGGAAAGAAAATTTGTAGATATATTTCTAGTATTTTGAAACTACGGAGACATTATTATGTTAAGTTTTACTATTTACATATTTACATAAAGTTACATTTTTTTCAGCAAGTAGCATGAAAATGAGACATCAGGCGAGCTCAACGTTCCTTCTACTATACCTCGTCATTGCTCTCTAGAATTGTTACCAAGCTTCCAATTAAAGAGTGGAGGAATCGATATCGTTATCATTAAGCATCAAATAGTATGCATATGACGTCGAAAAGAGACCTGTATCTGTTCAGTTTGCTGTAAATTCCCTCGGATCAAATTTTTTACGATGAAATATATCTTCAATTTATATTTCTATCGTGAACCCAATACAAAAAAGAGGGATGGTTGGAAAATAATTCACAAATAAGGGAATGATGACAAAAATTAAATGAATTATTTTGCTTCAGAGTAGGTGGCCGTAGCATATCAATTACTAGTAAGGCATCAATTTATTTAAAATTCTCGCTTAAGCTGGAAAATTATTGGTAAAATCTTGGACCCAGCCAAGCGGACCGCAAAGTCTGATTCATGACGAGACGGTTTTTCGATATCACCAAAATCTAAACTTGAGTCCAAATTATCGTATTATCGTTATTTTTAGCGCATTTCTCATTTATTGAAAAAATGCCCTATTGTGCTCGTCATGTCCGTCTGTCTGACCGTCCGTCTGTCCGGACTTCACGTTTTCGTCGACGAGAAAATGCGCTCTCTGTCACTCACTGCAGTGAGTACTGAGTTATATTTTTTTAATTAAATTAACATGGAAGCAAGATCAAATTGTGCCGCCAGGAGCTGGGTAAATAATTGATTTTTTAACGCGCATACCAGCCAGCAGGCTACATTAGGCTATTAATTTTGAATTTCAGTGCCTTGAAATGATTTTTGAAATTCCATAACTACGTTCAGACCAAATTTCGTTGTTTGTGGCCTTAATTGAGCAGGGAAGAGAATGCCTAATTTCAGGCGAGATATGCTTTGTTGCGATTGTACGAAAAATTATTGACCGTTTATATACGTATGTGGTTGTTAAAACCCACTTAAAACTCTTACTAGCTAAAAATTCAATGGATAATGTAATAGACGACGGAGATGCAATGACTAATTTCGTAGTTTCAAATATAATGATTTTTATCGGGAAAGAATTTGCATTTGTTTATACATAGCAAACAACATAGCAAACATTGTTTGTGCATGGTTAACACAACATAATGTTTGTATTCCCGTGTTTGAGTAACGAAAGCATTTGAAGAGCACACTCAGTATGTTATATATATCATATGATGTAGAATAAACTTAATATATTGAGTAGAATGATTTCCAAACTACACATGAAGAATTTTATTATTATTGAATATTGAAATGACGAATATTGAAACACATCGTGCAAATCAAGAATTTGATCTCTAAAATTTTGCCATGTTTGGAGTGTGATGTCGTCCAATGTTTTGCAATTGGATTGGCAATTGAAAATCGCAATATTGATAGGCCTTCATAATTATTCAAACAGAAAAATATTATGACCATAAATTTGACAAGTAGTGAAAGAAACCTATAAAGCTAAAAAAAATATATCTCAGTACTTACTGTAGTGGGCGACTGAGAGCGTATTTTCTCGTCCACGAAAACGTGAAGTCACGGACGGACAGACAGACAGACGGATGGACGAACGGACAGACGGACATGGTATGCTTTCCATAAATGAGAAAATGCGCTGAAAATTGAATTTATTCAACCCATAGGAACAAACGAACTTTATTTTAACTTAGGTGCTGACTTCATATTCTTCAGAGGTGTCATTGATTTAATGACTGCTTATCCGCAGCTATTCCATTTTAAACGTAATAATATCTTGAAGTCTGTCCTACATTTGAACAGATATAAATGTATTTATATTCTAATTCGTTACTCAAAACGACAAGAGAGCTGAAACCAAACAGCAAAACTTTGATCAAACTGGCGCATCTCGCGCATTACAATCGATGCAACAATTACTTAGATAGCGGCTGCACTTCAATTTCAATTATATTAACGAACAAGAACTCACAAACGTTAGCATATAGATAAATGCTTAGTGATTTTTCGACATGTTACGCTATTTTATTTTATATGCAATGGTGAAGTCATCAGAAATAATCTTGCCCATAGGCGAATTTTCAATAAACTGTCTTTGTTGGGTGCCAGAAAAGCGTCCCGAATCTCATTGAGGCATCAACTGTATGAATATAATTCAATCGTTCTCATATGCTGCTCGCTCAGGGATTCCCAGTCCAAAAGTGAGATGGCGTCTCGGGAACAAGATTGTCAAGCGAACTCAAGAAGCCCCAACTGAAGGCGTGGTGGAGAACAGGCTCGTGATAGAGCGCCTGAGCCGCGACCATCTGCACGCTGCGCTCGTCTGTGAGGCCGCCAATACGAACTACAGCGCCCCGCTCACAGCCATGATCACCATAGAGATGAACCGTGAGTACATAGCTCCTGTGCTTAGCATTGAGATGAACCGTGAGTACATAGCTGTTGTACTATGCATATCATCGAGTTGAACCGTGAGTACATAGCTCCTGTACTTACCATCGAGATGAACAGTGAGTACATAGCTTCTGTGCTCAACACCATGATAACAATCTAGATGAACAGTGTGCACTCAGCTGCAGTACTCACATAGCAATTCAGTATTATCGTAATGTTCAAGAGGCTGAACTAATCCGGGGGATTTTGGACGATTTAGATGCCCCCGAACAGGAAGCAAGGCAAGTGAAGTGGCTGCATGCCTGAGATACTACGACGATTAGAACGATTAAATGTGAATTTCAACTCACAAGCTTGCTGAGCCCAAGTGGATAAAGAGGTTCAATAATTAGTACTAGGTTTGCTAAACACAATTTCATCGCTTTAAAAAAAATTGCAGTTGTTTATTAAAATCTGTACAACAAACAGAAAAGAGCTCATCCGAATGTACTTGTACATTGATTAGAGCGCTGCAACAATTCATTACAAAATTTCTGAGAAAACTATCGAAATTGATTGGTTCGATCTTAATTTTATTTGGATTCGAATAGATTGATTTGCCTACTGTCCGTGTTCTGGTTTGTTTGATTCAGAATTAAATAAACTGCTAGTATTATCTATTGGAATGCCTGTTCCAGGGAGTAAAGACGGAATTTATTAACCAAATAATGAATGAATGCACTTCAACTATGGTGATGACAATGCTGCAAAAATGCGATTTAAATTTTTTACATTTATTATGGCATTGGTGATTAGTTCACTGCTTCAATTACAGTGCCTGACTTGACTGGGTTCTCTTGTTGCTCCAAAAAAATTAGATATTTGCACAAATATTTCATTCATTTTTCAATTATTATTTTTACAAAATTGTTTGAAATAATATGCACTCTACTAGATAACACTTTATCTTAGATCTTAGATATACAATGCAAATTGTACATTATATAATTTTCCACAAATTGCAATCAAGATTCTTGAAAGATTCACGATTTGCAGTTTTTTATTTTGGAAATTTCTTAAAGTTCAGAACTTGAACTAGGGGAAGACTTCATGCTGACGACAGTGAAGTAAGTTCAGTCAAGCCAGGAACTGTCAACAAATCACTTGCGAATTGTGTGCCCAAAAACTGTCCCTCAAACCGACGTTCTTCATTCCCCTTCAAAACAAATACGTCGCCAATTTATTTACCCCGAGTCTACCTTAAGTCTTCGAATCCCAATGTCTTCAGCTGTGCCGAGATAGAATAAAATTAAGGAAGAATGTATGTCGTCACAAAACTTTTATTTGGATCGAGTTCGCATATTGTTGACATCGAAGAGATATCAGTTATAATAAGTTATTAAATGTTCACATATCTAATTACTGTATTTGGAATGAAATTCCATTTCACCAAATGTGTTTCGCATTGAAGTAGGTCTGCCGATCCAAATTTATTTTTAGAGCTGTAATTTTTTGCTGAGAATACAAAAAAAAATCTTCTAGAAATTAGATCCATGCGTGTTAAAAATTACCTGCAATCAAACACATTTTCTCGATATAATTTCGACAGTTGCCGTGCCAAAAGGGGAAAACTGCAATTTAATGATAGTTTTGTCAATACAAAGTCCTCGCAGGACAAATTAGTCTCGCAGAAAAACTTTAATAGAGGAGTATTCGAGACGTAAACTAAAAACTTGTATCCATGACTTTACTTATATCATGGTTTTATTATGCCATCAAAACTGGAAAACGCTTCTATGAAACTTTTACGGCATCTGTGTAAGCGAACTAACTGCAATAATTTGTCTGACATACTGATTTACTCCGCCATTTCACTTCATTGGAAGTATAAAAAAATACCTGAGTTTAAAATATTTATAGCGCTTATTTAGGAAGTATTTTTTATTAAACAATTGAATGCACTGTGAAAATCTAATTACGTATTCAACAAAGCAGAGATGATAAAAAACCCTGCAAGATCAATTTACGGCTTAGCCCCGTATTCTAGCGTACAAAAACTATAAAACGCATCCTATTTTCTACACCTACTATTAAACTTTTCAATCTCTTCTTGAAATTGTTTCTGGGGACAGTTTACCTAGAAGTTTGTTTGGCTGTATATACAAGAGGTAGAATTGCACTGTCCAAACTTCGTCCACTAAAATCTGTGACGAGAATTTCGTGGAAGTAAGAAAAACTTTTGAATCTCGCTGCGGACTAAAACATATCAGGGCCTGATATGCCTAGTTAAAAATGGAAAAAACCTACACTTAAACGGAACTGAAAGGACACCAAGCTCTCGTTTTTAAATCTTATAATTAGCTCATCATCAAAGTTAGCCAAATGCAAAGAAAAACAAGGAAGCTCTTTGGCATTTGAAAAACTTTGAAGCTCCTTGATGCAGTTCCTAACAGCATTATTTTGTTTGGAGGAATTAAAGGCCACCTAAGAAGCCTTTCACGCGACTCATCAATCAGCTGAATTATAAATAAGTAGTCGGTCACAGTCGTTCAGTGACGTTTATCGGAGATCTTCAGTGTGATTTTTTACAGAAAGATTTCGCTGTTGAAAACTAGTTAGTTTGGAATATAGATTTTAAATATAAGAGGTGGCATAATTTTCGTTCCAAGTTTCAGAAGCGTGACACGTTGCAAAACAAGTCCTTGTAAACTTTGCGTTTGCTTCTGGTGTCAAAAATACTTCGTTTGTTTCTGATTTAAAACGTAAGATAGAGAGAACATTCAGTTTCAAATATTTAGAATATCCAATGTCATAAAACCGTGTTTATGCAGATCATCATGTACAACCCATTATTCATGTGATGCTGCAAGCAATATTCAGATAGCTCAATTAATATTTTATATACCTACGTTTCATATGTCACTACCTCTCCACATGAGGTACAAAATTTCAGGTGAAGCGATATATTTTACAAGTACTCAATGACATTAAACCGGGTAACCTGTGTAAGACGTTTATTATTATAAACTTTTATACGGAGCGTTTTCTCAACGTTTATTGTCAATATTAATAACCCAAAACATCACCGGTTTCTGTAATTTTGTAGGAGAACTACCAACATATGTAATAATGGAATATTTACTAATGATGGAGAAGAAGTAGCTCTGCACATGCTGCTGCAGGAGTTAATCAGAGTTTCGTTGAAAAACGAATATTTCGGTTCGGTTAAAAGACTTCGGGGACGAATTTTATTGAGATCAGTTGTTTCAAGGTGGAATTTCAGTTCAATGAAGATTTCCAGTAAATGCAAACACATAAACTCTACTCCAGCCTATGAGAAACAAAATAATCATTCTTTATAAAAATGCACATCATGAAAATTAATCAAATACGTATGGCAACGGGAAAATACCATATCATATGCTAAAGATACTTGTACAAATGTAGATAAATTGAAAATAAATTAAAATCTTACATATACCGAAAGCCTACCCGCCATTTCACAAAACCATAGAATCACAAGTTAGACTGTCGAGTTAAAAAAGCGAAAAATTATATCACAAAAGCACTGCATCTTTGCACTGACCAACGTTAAAAAAGCAAATCAGGATAACCACGAAATGGACAACAGGGCACCAACAGCTAGGGTCCCTGAAGAAAAAGAAGGCTAGCGAGCATCGAACGTGTGCTTCTACTATACCAGATAAAATCTATTTCGAGAAGCCGAAAAAATAATATAAATATTTAGTACTGATGATGATAGTAAGTAGAGGTACTAGTAGTAGAGGTTGATGATAGTAAATATTATCACTGAAGAAAACAGAGCGATAATTAATGTACTTATCACCCAATATTCATCTATAGAGGGCGACAACGCTTCTATTTAATTGACTACGTTCTAACCTGCCAGTCTTGCATCAGAAACTCGCTCTGTCATCAAGGTAACTTATTAAATTATGAGACAGCAAATATTAAAATTAGGCCTGAGCTACTTTTGTACGTTTTGCAGATAGTTTGGTTGACTGAGGAATAAATATTGACACTTTCTAAGATTCATGTCGAAAATTAAAGTTCTGTTAATAATTGTTATCGTAACTAAGCATAATAATTGTTATGATAACTAATTCAATGATTTGAACTTTCATTGGAAAACAGTTCGTAATTTTTCGTGGTAGGACAGTGGATGGTATTTTTGCTATAGGGAACAGCATTATTAATGGTCACGATAGGTGACACATAGACTGGGCGACTTAATTATTTATTGATGGTCGACGAGTTTCTTCTGATTGCGCTCCAAATCTCAAAAATAGAATTAGGAAAGGGTCGATGAACATAAATTTTTTTAAATATCAGTTGGGTTTAGAGTAGATGCGTGAAATGTAGTTAATGGCGAAATAATATCGAGAGAAGCATCGACATCTCCAACATGGTTCAAAAATATTTTCAAAGCTCCTGCTGTGTGGAAAATGGCTAAAATACACATTGCTAGTCGCTGGAAAGAGTTCTAATCATAATAAAAGAATTTTTAGATATTTATTTATTTATTTATTTTTACTTTCAATTATTCTTATGTGTGACGTGCCCTCGAAGTTCGTTTGAACCAGACGCCACGATAAATGTATCGTAGAATAATAATAATTAAGTTCTTATGAAAATCGCTTATTCTACAGCATTACTTTCAGTAACCCGGTGTAATTCGAAGAAACTCACTGGCAGTTACAAGTGCATACAAGTGAACTAGAATAAAAGTAATAATAATGAGAAATATAGACGTGCTATCCTGATGCAAGCGCTTGTGTAAACCGAAATGAAATGATGACGAAAGATCGGTCCGGATGTCTCCTGCAGGTCTCTAGAAAAATACGACAGGCTGGCTGCGGCGCTAAGTCAGCGATATTGTAGACCCCATCAAATCACTGAGACAGGTTCCATAATCCGTAACACAGTCTCTGCTCTTCTCGTCGATAAGAAAAATAAAAAATATTCATCTGCATTTGTAATGAAAACTCTGTAATGGTCGAAAAAAGCTGTTTAAATCTTACAAGCTGCTGGACTTGATCTTGAATACTTAATGATTTAAATTTCCCAATAGAAAAAAAAGCATGCTAGCAAATATTGTGAACATAAATGCTTCTTCATTTGACCAAGTTGTGCGATTAATCTTACAAGTAGAAATCTTGCGCAGTATTTGTTAAGAATAATTGATACCGTCTCTTGCAGCGATGAAATTAGATAATAGAACAACGATTACGCGAAATGCATTGCAAGGAACTTTACAGACATTAAACTCCGTTAAACTTTGTCATAGCAACAATAATTGAATAACTTAGAGCACTTTGAGTTTCACAACATCGCTGGTTATACAGTAACTTTAATTATTTCTTACGAGCTGAAAAAATATTCAAAGAGAAATGTCTTGAATCATAGGATCTTTCTACCATAAGTATTCTCATTGGGTTAGGTGAAGTTCATGATAATAATTACTGTTTTTTGTCAAAGGAAATTTTATAGGATCAAAAATTATTGGATACGCCTAAATATATACCTAAAAATTCCGATGACTGAAATTAGCTCTTAAATCGGCAACTCAACTGATAACAATAAGCTATTTTAAATAGATGCGTGGATTCATTGAGTTGCGAAGTCATTTTCACCTCGGCCTTCCAACTCCTGATGGGGCATCTCGCCGCTGCTTTGCAATATGTGATCGGCCAATGAGAGGAAAACCTTCCTGAAATTAAACAAATAATTTACACTTGACCAGGCTAAAATTTTCGGAAAAAAACTTTATAAAATTAGTGATTATACCCCATAGTGTGAGATAATGTTTAATCTGCTGGAAAATAGCTAAGTCAATAAAGGCACGTTGGTTAGGGTACCAAGATGCTAATTTATATCAAAATGCTCCCAACGAAATGCATGGAACTCCTGCATATCCACATACCGTGTATAAATTGAAAGAAAAAATTATTAATTAATTCGACATACTTTGCCTAAATCGTTCAAGAGTCATAATTTTTTCTTGCTCTAAATTTCTTTCGTATTTCTTGCAACCATGTTGAACTATTTACCAAAAACAACCGTGAGCAATTTTGTGCATGTATTTCACTGGTGATCGTTATCAGTCATTCTATTGCGGAACAACCAAAACTTCCATGATTAAGGCTACATGGCAAAATTTTTCTGCAGACTACAATGCACTCGCAGTATTCTGTGTTCATGCCTTTTGAATCACCGCAGTCAAATTGCCAAGTTTCTCTTCAATAAATGTGCATAAAGATACTTTTCAACTTCAAACAAATGCTAGCCAGAACCACAATATCTGGGCAGCTTATCGGCAGCCATGTTTCTCTCACATTCATCCCTCGGATCGCGTGATGAGTGGACCAACATTTTCCGTCACAGACGCGAATGCCATAGGAATTTCACGAGCCCGAACGATCTCGCTCGTATTTCGGATATGACGAGAGGATAGCAATTCAAGGGTTTTTTATGAGACGTTAGATGCAATTATTGTGAGTCCTTCGTCGACCATATCGCCCAAAAAACTAACGGATTTGATTGCTGCTTCATGGGCATTACTCCGCTTTCTTGACTCTTAAGAATGAAACTCGCATTGGTAGTTCGAAATTGTTGTTGACTCGTCCGTTTTCAAGTGGGAGTAAGGAAACAATTGCTGCCTTACTAGCCAATAATTTTTAGACTAAAGATACCAAAGTATTATATGAGAAACTGGAACAGCTGCGAAGATATATTCAGTGAGCTCTGCAATTACAATGTTCATAAAATAATTGATTTTACCAGTTCATTGCATCAATTGTTTACTACATTTTTCTCTTATTTGTGTTTATCTCAATTTCTATTATCACGGATGACGAAAATTTCAATCAAATTTTCAGAACAGTTATTGCAACAAAAAGCACTGGTAATTGTCGAGAGAATAGCTTACTAAGAGTATAAACCTCTAAAGTTTGCTGACTCATTTCATTGAATGTAGACAGGTACAGGAATGGACATTTTTAGAATTTCTCGTATACGTATATACAGATGGCATGGAAAATCGTTTTTTTTGGGCGTTTTTTAGACGTTCTTGATTTGATCGCGTTTCGTCGTTTTTCCAAGGGGCAACTCGCTCCTGACTTCAAGGCCCCTTCCAAGTGGCCACTCGCTCCTGACTCCAAGGCCCTTTCCAAGGGGCCATTCGCTCCTGATTCCAAGGCCCTTTCCAAGGGGCAACTCGCCCCAGATTCCAAGGCCCTTTCCAAGGGGCAACTCGCCCTTTGATTCACTTTCCTGTGTTCTGATATATGAAATTAAGAAAATTTCGAAATTTTTTCCACGATTTTTGCTCGCATTTTTTTCAATGAAACATTATAAAATTTTGTTTTCAATTTAGAGATCCATAGTTCGTTGGAAATTAACCTGGTACTCGTTTTTAAATTGAACGCAAGGTTTCGATTTCATACCTCCTAATAAATGCTCCATAAAACCTCATGTTTTAGAGAATAACTTCCCGTGTTCCTCTTGGAAAGCGTTCACATTATAAAAAATTTACCGTACGTTGCAGGACTAACTTGGACCGCCTCATTAATAAGAAAAATTATTCATATTAATTAATATGATTAAGATATGGTCATTAAGATAATAAGATTGGAAAAAATAAAGGACAGTAACCTGACTCATTCACTGTAATTTTTAATCTAACATAGATTGATATAACAAATTTTCTGACGAACTAAATTCATTAAGTATGATAAAATTATAATTTTTAGTCCTAATATTGTTAAGCTGCCTTGAGAGACAGTTTGGGCTATATTAAAGCTAGTTATTAGGGTGGAGCTCTAATTGACTTCTTCGCGTTAGGTTTCACTATAATGCGGAAAAATTTTTATGTGCAAAATAAGCAACTTGTGAAAAACTTTAGACTCCTAGATTAATTTTTTTTCGATTCGTGACCCGTTAGAAATTCTCAAAAGTAAAAATAAAAAATAGCACATAAATGGAAAATTGCCTTAAAATTCCAATGGCGTTTTTAGAGGACAAAATAGGCAAAAGAAAAACATCATAAAAACCCCTCTAAAATATATTATCCAAGTTTCAAAGCTTCGCCTCATAATCTTCATTATTAGAAAATCCCGTAAGAATATGAGGGTAAGGCATATACTTGTCCATATATCACAATTTTACTTTAAATAATATTTTTTTAAAAGTGAAAACTATTTCCAATTTCTAGAACTCTAATATTATCATCTTCATGGTCAGATCACTCAGAAATTACTAGCACTCCTACAGTTGTAACTTTAGTAATTATTTTAGACATAAGGCATCAGAACTCTCTTTCCAAATCATTTTCGACCTAAATATTGAACTACAAACTACTTGACCTATATAGTAAAAATGGCAAAGTGTTGATACCTTCGAAACGTAATCCATGAATCATTTAAAAAAAATCGAGTCCTCTAGATATTTATTTTGAACCTACAAACTAGTTAAGAATTCAGATTTTCCCCATAAATTTTAGCAATTAGCTAAACGAAATTATAGCATGGGAGGCATCTTCTATGCTCTGCATATAGTCAATTTAATGAAATCTTCTGTTGCTTTTCAGCTTATGTTTTGAGTAAGTGAAAAATGACTAAAGTTGCATACGGTTAAGATACTTGCTTAGATTAAATCATTTTCGTCCTGAAATATTGATTTTCTAGATGTTAAGTTTCGATGCGAGACATATATTTCGTATTGCAAGGAGACGTCCTCAACAAAAACATTTAAATTTTACTTCAGCTAAGAATTTCGTTAGATTGATGTCTTGGAATAATAAATTTGAAGGAAGAGAGATCTGAACTGATTGTTTAAAAGAAAGTGCTGCGGGACTACTCGTTTCCCCGTTGACTCTTTTCTTAATTGCTGACTCAGTTGCGCAACACTACTTAGACCGCTTTCATAATCGCAATGAAGAGGTGAAGTCTGGAAAATGAAAATACGACTTTGTAATGAAGTACAATGCAAATTTCCCACCACTGATTGTCAGACTGCAAAGATTAAGCACGATCAGCTCTGAGGTGGGCGTTAAGTTTATTTTGACCATCAGATAAGCTGCTGATCCCGACTTGCGCACTGATTCTTTTCCTATAGGAAATTTGGATTCTTATAGGATATAGGATTCTTGACTCAGACGCAATGGAGGGGTAGTTGCATGCGATAGTGGTGAGATTTTATTTCTTAGTGAAATATCGTGATTTTTGTGAATATAATGGTTTGTCATGTGTAGGTATAGTTTTGTTTTTGTTTTCTGTTGTAGGATCGCGCGTTTATTCTCGAAACTCCGTGCTCTAGCTCTCTCCCCGCATTGTATCTCTCACTTCGCAATTAAGCTCTCCCCCGCATTCAATTTGGCAATTCGTTTAGTACTTATTTCGCATCTCTGTAAAATCGCTAGTTTTGATTTGGTTTGTTTCCATTTGCCGTTTATCTATAAACAATTTAATTAAGCTTGATTTTAGTTATCAATCCTTTCAGTCCAAGCTATTTCAATTAAGCCAATAGGGAAGTATCTTTCAATTTCCGGTCATCGGTGGGCGTGACAATTAAGACCATCCGAACTATGTGACGCAATTGGTTATTCGAGAATTTAAGACTAATTCGTCACAGAAAATAACGATCTATGTAAACTAGTCAAAATTCTAGCTCAAATATGAACTAGAAATATTACATGGCTGGACCCGACCTGTAATGTCGCTGGGCGACAGGTAAGTTAAATACTCACAGGTTGAGACAGCAGGCCACATGAAAGTTGAAAGTTTGTCAAGAATACGAAATACACGAATAAGAAGGTAGCGTAGCTCACAGTGCTGTTGGCAAACACTATGGGACTCATTTGATCCAACAGTTGCCGCCCAGTTGCAGCCTCCTGCCAAGCTGGTGGCCGATTTGTAGGACGGACGGACGGACGGACATGACGAGCACAATAGCGCTTTTTCTCCATAAATGAGCATTTTGACCTCAAAATCCATGAGCAGTACAGCTCCGGATGTGGCTCTACCAGTGAGGCTGGTTTTCTGGAATCACGGTCATTGAGTCTATAGATTTCGATAACTAATTGCTAATTAATTCACTTATTCCACGGTTCTATAGATTTTGTTCAAGGATTAGTAGTGGACAACAGCACTGATGGTAGATCTGTACAGGGGCTTGTCTTCACGGACCGCTGCATGGTGACGCCCGTTTAGAAATGTGGATGAAAGGCTTAGAGGGGTTGATGTGACAATTTAAGCATCGAGTAATGCGTTACGAAAAAAAATATAACTCAGTACTCACTGCAGTGAGTGACAGAGAGCGCATTTTCTCGTCGACGAAAACGTGAAATCAGGGACAGACGGACGGACATGACGAGCACAGTAGCGCCTTTTTTCCATAAATGAGCAAATGCGCTAAAAAGTGCGACCGACATTTTAAAAAAAATTGCGGTAGCTACAACTCTTTTTATTACCTTTCCTGAATTAGTATGAATGATAACGAGCTGACGTAAAAGCAGCTCCTACAAATGAGCATTAATAATTGAGAGTGTTTTAGGCAACAATTCAACCACAATAACTTGAGTGGTTATTTATCTTACAGTGCGGCCCCTGACGGTACAGATCTTGGGGGCGGCAGAGCCCGTGTCTGCGGGGCGGCCGTACGAGCTGGTGTGCCACAGTGCGGGGGCACGGCCCCCTGCCACGCTCACCTGGTGGCTCGGGGGGCAGCTCCTCACCAACGCCACCACAACCGTGAGTGTATTATCCTATAGAACGCGTTAGCAAATGATAATTCTTATGAATTTCTAGGTATTGCCTAAGTTAGTTCCTAGGAATTTTTATGTATTGCCTAAGGAATNAGCCTGT
The DNA here is from genome assembly GCF_000764305.2 of Hyalella azteca. Taxonomy (NCBI): domain Eukaryota; kingdom Metazoa; phylum Arthropoda; class Malacostraca; order Amphipoda; family Hyalellidae; genus Hyalella; species Hyalella azteca. The sequence goes on along the minus strand of NW_025938406.1, from coordinate 63,308 downwards.
AGAAAGCTGTAGCAAATGATAATTCATATGAATTTATATGTATTGCTTAAGGAATGGTTTGTTCGTATAGGTATTACATGTGCACCAGCCTGTAGAACGCGTTAGCAAATGATAATTCTTATGAATTTATAGGTATTGCCTAAGTTAGTTCCTAAGAATTTTTATGTATTGCCTAAGGAATGGTTTGTTCGTATAGGTATTACATCAGGAATTTTTAATTTCTAGGTTTTGCTTTAGTAATTGCTGAGTCATGGGATGCATTTTGGGAATAGTTAATTATTATTAATGGCTGATTGTCTAGGCGATCAGCTGATATGAGCATTCACTATATGCATATATAGGATCCTTTTGTCAGCGGTTATCTCATTGCTATTATTACAAACATTTCAGTGATTGGGTACAACTATGTGAGAAAAATAATCAAAATTCAATGCAATATTAATGGAAACCTTACCTGATCCATAGAGCATTAATCTCTACTGTTACCTCCGAGTCTCGATTAGAGAAAGTTGCTTCGACCTCCGTAAATCTCATGTCTGGTTTCGAAGTGGGTTCATCTTTAAATGTTGAAAATCCGGATACAAATTAAAGTAACAGTTTATCATTTAAAATTGTATATCTATCTCTATCGTGAATACTAACTTTTAGGGAGCCCCTAGTAGTGGGCTTCTGTCGTCCAGCAATTGCTCATTGGATCATGATTTCCGAATCGGATTAAATAATCAATTTCTGATCAGCTGAAATGGAAGAAATAACTTATTCAAGATAATTTTATCAAAATTATCTAAGATTTGTGTACCGCTGTAGGCAACATTTGACTGGTAGCGATGTTAAGTTTGAAAGAATTCCTGTAGTTAATTTTTATATCTCAATTGTTTTAAAATTCAACACAGAGAGGACGTGTTCATCTTTCTGATGCTTTTCAGTTGGTAACTTTTGCTCAGACGGAATCCTGAGCGAACACATCAAAACTCAAACGATCATAAAATAATCCAGTAAAGCTTGATAAGGGTTTACCACAGTTACTACAAAAAACAATAGCAGATTTTTTAAGGTATCGTCATCCCTGTATCTAATTTTCAAACTTTTCTAAAAGTATGTTGTTTATATTCTTTGTTTTGGGATTTTTAGGTATCATTTTGTTATGTTTCATTTGTGATTGCAAATGTACATTTTTCAAATATTTGTCTATTTTCTGGCAATCTGTGTCATTTCCATGCAGAAAAAAATACTTGAAAGAAAAATTTCACGGATAATTTTGTTCACGTAGAGAATTTTCCGTTAAATTTAGACATTTTTGCAGAGACCTAATAAGATTATCGCCATTTAAGTACTGGAAATGCGGCGTTTCATGCATTTGGTGAATTTATTAGAGGTACCAGGGCCTATACTTTCGAAAAAAGTTAAGAGATCATAAGTTCATCAGCCAATCATTGACGGCCTTTCAAGCAAAATCCACCAATCATAGACAAGAAAATAGAGCGTAAGTACTTACGTTCACTTAGCGAATTTTAAAAGTATGGCCCCAGCTCGGTATAAAAGTGTTCGTTAGGAGGGTTTTTTCAATTATTTCATACATTTTAATCTCTCTTTTATCCACGAGAGTCACACTTTAGCACACATTCCGCTCCTATAACTGAGCATTAATAATTGAGAGTTTTTTAGAAAACAATTCAACTACCATAATATTCTCCGCTATATTGATTGAGCTCAAGTTCTTATGCAATTAATCTATTTACACTATGTACTTCTCATAAGCATTACCATGAATATTCAGTTTGTTCTTATTTATTCATGAGCAAGGCAGGCAGCATTCATCACCACATACCAGACAGGATGCATGTCGGCAATAAATGAATTGGGAAAACGCCTGAAATATTACAGCAGCACAAAGCTACAAGCGCTGGTCTCTGCCACGGTGCGGTGTTTGTTGTTCGTATTCCTGTCGCGAATTCCTGGCATGTGCAAGGAATTAAGACGTGTTGCTTTAGGAACAGAATACAACGTCTGAGTCTTCCAACAGCAATTTGAAATGTTATTCTGTGACATTAAAGTTGAATTACATCAGAATAGAAAGCCAAGAATAGGAATATTGACGACATTCCTTTTATATGGTAAAGAATATTTACAATTTCGTAAGATTATTTACATCACAAATGTTTGGTTGATCAGCATTGCACGTCTCAAACAAGGGAAAGTTGAAAAATTTGAACACGGTCATTAATTAGGACTTTAGGGAGCAGTTCTCTAAATTTCCAAACTGCATTAATAATTAGCACACTACCTATCACTTTTTTCGCTCACTGAATTTTTTACGAGGGCAGTTAAGTTTCATTCTTAATTTGAATTTAGAAACAAAAAAATTGTATGAATTTTCAGTGATTTCATTCACGATTGAAATTAGGAACATGATCTTGGACCGTTTTGGATCATTCCAATTAATTGTTCGTGTTCACTTTTATTGCTGCATGGAGGAGGAATTATTGTGTGAACTTTCGCTATATATATTATACATTTCACTCAGAAGCATTTGTAACACAAACTAGCAATCACATATTTTTGCGCCACATTCAAAAAAATACTGCTGAAAAATAAGAAAAAGCAAAATTTAGACGTACGGTAAGGAAATTGTATGCAATTGTATGCTGAAATTGTATGTATCTTCCGCCATCAAGTGAAACTTTGGGATGTGATTGAAATCACTCAAGAAATGTACTAAAATGTTTGGAAGTTGTTAGCGTTTACCGGTGCACCATATATGCACCGTAAGTCTACATGGAACATTGGCTCACTGACTCGATTCGACGTTAAAGTGGAAACTTTAAATATAGGCAACAGGGCTGAAATTTTTATCAAATCTGCAATTCCGTCAAATGCAAATTTTCAAATGGTCTAGATAAAGATTAAATGCGTTAAGAAGCGTTCATAAATTTTCCAATAGTCTCTTTTTCTAATGACTATCAATCAAATGATTCTATATTTAGGATTGTCCACCAATAATATTGAAAAGACATTGCAGGTGGAAATATTTTTATTCTTAGCATTACCGGAAGCAGCAATCCTTATAATAAAATTATTCCTCTCAACAAAATATGTTTTATTTCAATTCGGACGTCACCGAACATGGTTTGCTTCTCTCTGAAAACAACGATATTAATTGGTTTCATGATTCATGAATTATAATTAATCCTTCAGGATAGGAAAGCCACAAAAGTTCGCAGCCTACGTTCACTAATTAATCCGTTTGGGAATAATATTCTTGGTGCGTCGTGTTTACCGGCCGCCAGCCTCCGATCGATGCCCTGATAATGAAAGCCGGCATTTTGTGGCGTGGCGGCCTTAACTTTTTAGTGGGTACTTAGGGTCATCCGAAATCCATCACTAATGCTAGGCTCGAGAAAATTGATCAACGGAACGAGAGAAAATAACATAGCGTGCGATGTTGTCCCTGAGACTTACTCTTTTATCCCGGGATGAGGCTCACGACAGTCACTCTGGTATGCCGCAACATCTGAGACTTTGCGCGGTCACGAATCTCAGTTAATCATACATTGCGTAATCGCGAAATTCATTTATAGTCATGATTTGCATGGACACGAAACTATCAGTTTGTGCTCGTCACAAGTGCGAATTCACTTTAACATTGCAAAAAGTAAGATGTATTGGCAGAAAAAAATTCTTCAATAAAATAACACAAACTAAATACAATAACGAACTAAAAAATTTGAATATTGAGCTCATAATAAAGTCATGATGCTTCAATTGATTCAATTCAAGATGCCACTAGATTCAATAAAGGCTGACTCGTATGCTGTTCTCTCTCCTTGCTCAGCGCCTCATTATCAGCACCGTCACAGCGATGCACAATTTCGAGACAAAATTTACCGTCTCCGTGGCTTCCCAACCACCAACCACCAACATAAATTTTAGATGACACCTGGTCGATTACAGTCAAATTTTTTACGTTAGAGTCAAGGTGAAAGACCAAGTCTTCTGGCGAAACGACCTACAGTTTTCCTCATTTTCAAGGTGTATTTTTCCAGCTCTATTACGTCGGCCAGCTGTCATCGCTCGAACGACTCTCGAGAAGACAATCCCATTTTTCAGTGTGTATCATTTGAGCCCGAGAAATGCCTTATTTTCTGCTTACTGCTGATCTGCGCGTCCAATTTCACGGAGTCTCACTCGAGAATTCGGTGCCGTTACTTTCCAGTTCCATGGCGCGACCATAACGTGATTCCCTCTTCTCTGTTATTGAGAATTAGCTAAATTAAAGCGTGATCCTCGGCAAATGAATTTCCTATTGAGTGAAGGTCCCGCCGATGGCCGCTTGTAGTGACGCCAACAATTGTTTTCAAAGGATTCTCTGCGTCTGCCTCACACTATAGGGAAATAGTATCATTATTCCTATTACAGTTGGAAATTTGAGATTTGTAATCAAATTTATCTTGGGAATTGTATACGTTTAAGTCTCAAATCTATACATTTTGAAATGGGTTTGGTTGATTTTGATGATACAAAATGATTTCATTTACAATAATATCCAAATCAGGTATATACGCAGGATAGGATTACTTCACTGAAATATTTATTTTAAAAATAAAAAAAATTGAAATTGACTCATTACTACCTACTTCCAACGAAATTCAAAGCGATTTCACTTTCATTATTAATTATTTATATTGTCAACAAGGTCATAGACGAATTTAACACAAGCAATTTCTTAGACGATTTACAGAACGATGAAAATATTCAAGGACATGAACAAGTCGGTTGAAAACTTTCATTCACAACATAGTCGGTACTGTCAAGTTACAACTATCCTGGGATTATCTTTACCGAATACTGTCCAATATTTCATGTTTATTAATGAATACCTAAGTGATGCTTCGTTTCTAGGCTGACCGTTTTTTAATTTTCTACAGATTGTGACAAAAGTTTACTGAAATTTATAATATCTCAAGTAACTGAAACAATGTTTAAATCTATTGCAATATTAATAACAACCGAGCCAAGAATGTACTGAAACTTAATGCAAAACAAATTCTCATTTTTTCGGAACGAGTGAGTACATCAATACGAATACAGGAACTTTTTTCGAGTACTCTACTGTCACATCGCGCATTCTCTAATGTTTACTGCCGCATACATCAAATATCTGCAGCCGTAACAGACTCTGCTTCACAAAATTAGTTCTTGTCTTCTGATTTGTTATTCTTGAGATGAAAAACATTGACAGAAAAGTTCTCCTCACACAGACGGCGAGCTCGGGCAACGTGACGGTTTCTTCTTTGATCTACGAGCCGAAAATTGCGGACTCCGGACAGCAGCTCCGGTGTCGCGCAGAGAGTCCCGTCATCCCTCATCCTCCGCTGGACGATCACTTTGACATTATTGTTTTCTGTGAGTAAATGTAGATTTAGTTACAATTAATTGATGGTTGTTGCTTGCAGGCATGCTGGTAAGTTATGATAATCCCGGGATGAAAATGACGAATTTTCGCGTACATAGGAAAACGTGTCGAAAATTTCCATTTCCCTCATCATTGCTATTCGGAACAAAATACAATATTATTTGGAAGGGTGGCAGCAGTAATTCCTAACTTTTAATTATATCGCCAGTATATGTTCGACATGACTAGTCGACCAAAAGATAGAATAATAGTTTTTCATTTAACTGAAACACAGCATTGTTTGTTTTGCGTTAATATACGTATTAAAATAAATAAAAACCTTATGAAAATTCGTTAGAGCACTAATGTCTCCATCACTCTCGCGTCCTATCGTTGTTCTATCATCAAGCACAAGTATAAGTCATAAGCTTGGTAGATTCTCGGTCAAGGCTGTTAAATATTTTCTACACTATAGAGCTAAACACAATTTTCTCGGCTGATCAAAAGAATGGATCGGAAGTCTATAAATTTTCCGTGCTTCTTTGTGAGCCAATATTTTTTTAGAATAGCAAATACGTTGTCTCTTGGAAAATGTACGGATTCTGAGATATTACTGATCCGACGGTCCACGCTATTAACATGCATCTTCATCTCATTTTCATTCGCAGTTCTTCGGTTATTGGGGTAGATTGTTATGAAGCCCACCCCTAGAAAAGTTTATTGATTCCATATTTGAATCAATAAATTATTGTTAATGATGCATTAAAATAACAAATAATAAAACTATATTTGTTTTTAAAAAAATTTTCATGAAAATAGAATCAAACATGAAAAGTTGATGCCCTATACCAATGTTGAATTATTATCGATAGGAGATTTGCAGGCAAATAAATTGCATTGTTATTCTTTTTCAATGGTTGCATGAAAATTCGCCACATTGTTTCACAGCTTGAAGGCAATAATTAAAATTTTATTTCTATGTATAATTGAGATACTAAATGGATTTTAATCTTTGAGGTTATAGATTAGGTATTTCAATATGATTTTTATGATTATTAATAATGAAATATGGCAAGTCAGGAACAACGTGCGGGAGTTACGCGTAACACTTACATGTGGAAAAATTGAGGGAGAATATTCTCGAGTTATCCGCTGGTAAAGAATAGTTAAACATAAAACAATAATTATTTTCTCATTCAATTTTAAAGCTCATAATCTTTCTATCGGTAAGTTCGATCATGACACCTCAATAATTATGGACTCATACATATTGAAGAACTTGAACGTTTTGAAAGAAAATTAGCTCATTTTAGTAATCTCCCTTAAACTTTAACTCTGAAAATTAACACGAAAGCACAGAATTATACTCATGCCCTAGGCCCTGCAGCTAACCACCATAAATTTCACCTCCTGCTATCATAAGTTACGTAGGAACGCACTTGTGCAACGACCGCATGCTCTGGAAGACCGCTTATGGCATGCATTTGTCCAGACGCGCGCTTACAGCATCGTTGGATTTAAATCATGAAAACTTATTATGGGGTAAACTTCTTCTGCGGAGAAGATTTCAATTTATGATGAAAATATATGTTATTAAATTATGCTTCACGACAATTTTCTACAAGAATAGGCTGAAGGTGAGATAATTCTTCAGTTTTTTGGGATACAATGCGAATATAATATAAGTTGAGTTCATGGAGAAGCCAATAAGCATGGCGCTGTCTTGAACTCTGTGATCTATTGTCAAAAATACAGCTTTGCAGAGCCGTACAAATCAGGCCTCCACTCCTATATAGTAGCTGCGCTGTAATTTCGGCTTCGTTCAGAGTCTCCACTTACTCCATTACTCAACCTTCAGCGTTGTGTTTAACCCCTGAAATATGCCGTGAACCTGCAGCTCAAATATCTTTATCCGTTAATAATTTCTTCACTTTAATGGCCCGAGTACTAGGACTATAAATCTCAATAGGCAAATAAAGTGCTTGTCTGTGAGGCCGTTTCCGCAAGCTACCAGTGTTGCGTGTGCCGATGCATTGGGCAGTGTATGCCAAAATGCTCATTGTTTTAATGTAGATCTTGAATATGAATTTCTAGATAGACTACAGCCCCATGTTTTTCCTGTTTAGATTATTTTTGTTTTATTCCGAACTAACATTCTTCAAAAACTTTATTTCAAATATTTGGATTTTATTTTTCCTCGTCTGCTACAAATAACCTAATAGTTTGGAACTACCAACAGTTTTTACGCATCGTCGTTGTAATTGAAATGGCACAATCAACTCCCATTTCTTCTCCTTTCAGACTCGACACCTACAAAGCAAATATAAAATAAATTACTGAGAATTTAGTCTAATCTCCATTATTAGAGAAGAAAAAAATTGGTTGAATAGCAAACGGCTTGAAGCAAATGAAGTTGTGAAGTGGAAAATTGTATTGTTATTTTATTATTATTTCTTCTGCAAGTTTATTTATCATGCCGTTTTAATCATCTGTGTTTATTTATGATAATTTCAAGCAACTGTTCATCTATTTTCTCATTATCATCCGATGGGTCAATGCTAATGGATGAAGACATGTTGAGCTTAGTTTATTTATTTAAGTGCGAGAAGCACACGTGCAAGGATATCATTTAGATATTTAAATAATATGATTCATAATCATTCAGAAATTATTCAGAGTTTTCGTATGAAACGAAATCAGAATGTTTTTTATCAGTACGGGAGTGGTCTTCCATTGTTCAATAAATAATATGATTCATATTCATTCAGAAATTATTCAGAGTTTTCGTATGAAACGAAATAAGATATATTTTTTATCAGTACGGGAGGGGTCTTCCAATGTTCAATTTGCACCCTGCAGATACCCCCATCGTGCACTTGGGGCTCGGCAGTTCGTTGAGCCCTGACAGCATCAAGGAGAGCGAGGACGTCTACTTTGAGTGCAACGTTCAAGCGAGACCCAAGATCTACAAGGTGGTTTGGTACCACAACGTAAGTCGAACTCTTTAGTCCTTTTGATACACTTAGCTTTAGATTTACGTCTCCATCTCATTAGTACGCGACGTCCGCAGTTTTTCCGCTAACATTCATGTATTGATCGATTTATATTTTCTGCTCACCATTAACAGCATAATATATCCCTGCTTATATCATTCAGTTTTTTTATTTATTGACATATTATCTGCAATGAATGTCAAGTCGAAATTTACACTATAATATGTTGAGCTCGGCCTTGATGATGAGCGCGGCGAGTGCACTACCTGGGTGAGAACGAGTGAATTATATATAATTTACTACGAAAAAATCACATTGTACAAAATTATTGAGATTAACTAAATTTTAAAAGTATTGGAAATACTCATCCTAGAACTCGAAGTCCAGTGTGGATCGAGGATTCACACTCGATCAGGAAAACGAAATAAAATATAGGTATGGTATTTACATAGCAAATAAGAAGATAATGCATGAGCTCTTGAGCACAAACAATCAAATTTAAAGCCAATGTAACAATTCAAAATAACTAACAATATACGTTAAATACACACATAAAATTAATGACACAATACTTTATCGTTTTGGGTCCTGTAACTAACATGACTTACAGTTGATTAAATGCTGGCGGGTCGCACCGCACTTCACTTGCTCGAATTAAATTTGAACTTAGCATCCCGAAGAAATAATAATCAATAAAAGGAGCATTTAATATATATAAATATTTTATCCTTTATCGCTTACACGTGACTTCATTACGAGGAAATTATAGACTGAAATTGATCTATGTTGTTGTCTCGCAGATTAAATACAATTTTTTTTTAATACAGTCAACCATATGAGGAGTAAGTTACGATATAATATTTCCGCCAAATCACGTTGGACTAATTGTAATGTTTGCTAGAATATTTCGTTATTGCTCGGCCAGATATACTGCCGAAACAAAACAATAACATTTTCCATTATTTGCCCAAACACCGTCGTATAATTACGCGACCATGGAGGCGGAAGCACCGAGTCAGCGGTTATTAGTGCGTAATCCATAACTTAATACACTTATTATCCCCAATTAATGCAATCAATTGTTTTGTGTTGTGCAGGGTGACCTGGTGAAGCACAACGTAAGCGCCGGAGTCATCGTGAGCAATCAGAGTTTAGTGCTGCAGCGCGTACGTCGCCTACAGACCGGCCTCTACACCTGCATCGCCTCCAACAGCGAGGGAGACGGAGAGAGCAACGCGGTCAACCTCAGCGTCCAGTGTACGTCTTGTGTAGGATAGTCTAGTGTGAGATAGTCTAGTGTAAGATACGTCTTTACGTCCATTGTGGGATACGTCCTTATGCCCGGTGTGTGAGATACGTCGCCAATACGGCCAGTGTGTGTGAGATAAGTCGCCAATAAGCCATGTGTGAGATTCGTCTGTACGTCCATTGTGGGATATGTCTTTTTGTCCAGTTTGAGACAGGCCAGTTTTACGCGCGTGAGATTCATCTTGGTTACACACACTTCGAATGAGTTCTTGATCAATTTGCGATTATGAGGTTCCCAGCATCTTAGGGGCGATGTACTTTATCTTTAATCCGTCTGATGTAGTGTTTGGTGTTCGCAACTTTACAGGAACTGTAAAATTTCCAGGGAATGTAATAGCTTTTAGTTATATTAGTAGCAGGCTATATACTGTAAAAGGCCGAGCTTCCAGTACACTCATGACGATCTTATGCAATAAAAGCATCTGATATTTGAATAACTAATTGCTCTTCAGAAAACTATTTAGAAGTTTCAATAATATTGTCTATTGAAATATTCCAATTGAGTCTCATTGAACTCGTCCCCTCAGACTGCCAATTATATCAATAAGCCACATTCAAGGCAAGCAATTCATACAACAAAATACTGTTTTGGTTGCGGTTTCCCTCAAAGTTAATTATTGGTGCGCATTGTGGAATTTGAGTATCAAAATAAATATTATCTTAACATTACCATTTATTATATCATAAAAATATCATTTTTAATTAACAGAATAAACATTAATTAAGCTATTTTGAAATGAGTAAAAAGTACACACGTTCGGACGTAACCGAACAAGCTTTGCCTCCCTCTGAAAACAACGATATTAATGGGTATTGTAAATCATGATTCATAATTAATCCTCAAGGAAAGGAAAGCCTTACATAAAATTCAGGAATAAAAATCGATAAATATACACGATGCTGATCGTGCAATAAAGTTATCATACATTGAAGCTTAAATAAAATTACTAAATTGTTGAGTTAAATCAGAGATAAATCATAGATGCGAATCATTGCATTATACCGCAATTTAATACGTTGATTGGAACATTGATTGCACTACTAACTTACTAAGGATGCGGAATAGAAAGTGTCTAATGAGTGAACTCCGTAGGAGCAGAACAACCTCATCCAGTATTGTTCATATATAGCGTGTCTAATGCGTTATATTAGTTGCGTTAATTATTTTGCATGTCTAATGCATATTCATTTCGTATGGCAAATTCGTTTATTATTTAATATGTTTAATTCATTTATTATTTTACCAATTTGATGATTTTATTATTTGTGTTGCCTGCTTTGCACAACACTCATTAGTCAGCCAACGGTTCTCAATAAACATGGAAATCATCACTTTTTATCGATGCACGAGAAAAGAAAGTATTTTGTTATTTTCTTCTGTCGAGGTCAATGTTAGATCATTTATTCCTTAGCTATACCATTGCTTGTTCCCTGCAGCACTCGACAAGCTATGTAAGTGTGTGAGATATGAAGATCTGAGACTCATAGAGAATCCTTCAGGCTTCCTAAGCTGCTCCTAATCCCGCTCCATCAGCGCCTGTGATTGCTCAAGATAGAAAATTATCTCCTGAGCCTCTACAATCTTCTATCATTTTCTTATTCATGACAGATAATCTCAAGGCCATTCAACCGCTTTTATCTAGTATTAGTACTGAGAGAGTACCTACATATTTTATAAGCTTTTTAGCGCATAATAATTTTTTGTGCATCATTTATATGGGATAAATACGTTCTTGTTTCAGAATAAATACTTGCTTATTAACAGCTATTTGAGAATTAAGGAGTGCGACACATGTATTTCAGTTCTTTTATGGTTTAGAAGAGTAAAAAAAGTTTGCTACAAGAATTTTTGACACAAAATTCATTTAATTATATTGATGAATCTCCATGCATTATTCCGTCATGATCATAGATCCTCAATTGATGGATAAAATGATACAAATTTGAAACGGAACCTACTTAAACTCAGTAAACCAAGTCTGAAGTTATAACGTTGCCTTCTCTGTGACAGACGCACCGGTATGCGTGCCTGGCCAGACCGTGACGTACAGCGCCGCACGTCACGAAGAAGTGACGGTGACGTGCGAGATCAGCGCCGTGCCTGCCGTCGTGACGTTCCATTGGCGTTTCAACAGCAGCGGCGACGTCGTGGACATCGCTGAAAGCCACATCGTTTCCCAAGGTCTCAAATCTTCGCTGTCGTACGTGGCAAGAACAGAGCTGGACTATGGAACCCTCCAGTGCTGGGGATCAAATCCACTGGGCCGTCAAAAAGAGCCTTGCAGATTCCGAGTAATCCCTGCAGAGCGTCCCGATCCCCCCAAGCAATGCAGTTTGCTGAACGACAGCGCAGACTCGCTCATTATTCGCTGCCAGCCCGGATACAGCGGAGGACTCTCACAAATGTTCATCGCAGAAGTTTACGATGCAGATACTAAACAGCTTTTGCTTAACATCACCGATGCAGCAACCCCCTACTTTCAGTTGGTAGGTTTGGAGGCCGGAACTTCATTTAGTGTAAATGTTTACGCAATCAACGCGAAAGGGGCGTCAAAAAAGCGAGTCATTGAGGGATACACGGACAGAGATTTCACAGACAAGAGAATCGCTCAAGTTCGTCATCATCCCATGAAAAATGTCCCGAACGAAATACCTTACGCTCAGCTGCTCGGAATAGGAGTAGGCGTTCTTGGCAGCCTGGTCCTTTTCACTGTCGTGGCAGTTTTACTGCTGCGGTGGAAGAAGGAAAAGCGGCAGTCAAAACAACTTCACAAGAGTTCCTTCCAAACTTCGCTCTCAGACTGCAAAGATGACAACCCCGACATCATCCCAAGCAGCGGTGAGACTTTTAAATACACCACTTTGAAGATAACGTTAAACATTTTGAATGAATAGCCTAATTTATATTTGTCTAAGATTACCTGCTTGTTTGTTAATTTCTTTGTGTGAACGAAGCCTGACATCGTTAAATATTATTATTTTATTTATTTTCGCAGATTTCCGTCAAATCTCTGAACGGGAATTGTTTATAAGTTTCGTATTGAATATAGGTTTGAACGGGTCTATATACCATTTCGATACTTTAATTTCAGAACTAGCAACTAGATTCTGGATGATGAGTTTCGGAAAACCGTGAATCTGAAATTCAGGAGAAACAACAATAAGAAACAACAATAGCCCGACAACGTTGTCGGGCTACCCTGCTATTATATATACCATATGTAAAGTGAATGTCAGCAATTATCACGTGTCAATGTTACTTAGCTCGGTGATGAAGCCTCAAGACAAAAAAATTGCTTCTGGACGGTATTAAAATCCAACGTTTTGCAACTCAGTTCACCAAGTTGAGTACGGATAAAATCAACTTATAATTTCTGTAATTGACATCGTAGCAACAAATTCATAACTGATTCGCTATCATCAAGAAAAATTCGCTCTATTTTAAATAAACTATGCCAATGTTAATGGGAGTCATTGGTATTCATTTAATTACTTATGTGAAGAATTATTTCCTTTTTGTAAGGAGCTTGTCATATGGAAAATACTGAGAAAAAATATAGCTGTTGTGGAATCACTTATTTGGGCAATTATTGGCGATTTGACCAGTCGAAATATCATGGCAATTATAACGTTAGCCTACATTTTCATGGACACCCACACGTGTTGAGTTCTCACAAGGAAATTAAATTAATTGCTGAAAGCTTTTAGGTTTCAGTAATGTCTTATATTATAGGATCCATGATTGAGCCGCAGAAACTTCTCTTTCGGTAATAAAGTTTGCAAATAAACCAAGTTAGAGCTCATGTGGCAGGAGGCTTTGTCGCTTTTTTTATAGATTCAATTTAAAGAATAAATTTTCCTTGTAGGATCTCGTTTGTTTTGGAATAAGAATAAACATTCTTAGCGCACTGACATGTTCTTCATCGCTAATTAACGTTCGGCGCTGAGAATTTTGCTCATGTATTCCAAGACGAGACGGGAGTCCTAATTAGTGAAGTATTCCTATTAATTTCAGTGATCTAATTTAGCCGAAACATCAAGCCAAAACATAGCTAGCAAATTTTAAATACAGGCGAAATGTCAAAGTATACTAGCTACTGAGGTTTTCATATATTGAAACATTGTTGCATGCTACCTTTCGAATTGGCGAAATTATCCTCTAATGTTTTTCTCAATTTCCTGAATTATGTGAAAAGCGTTTATGAAATACTACATTATTGAAGTTAAGTTTACACTCCATATGCCTTGTTTGTACTCAATGAAGCGTTGAAATCTACTCTGAAACAGGCAGATCGCAGATAATTCAGTAGCACAGTCGCTTGAAGACTTTAAACCAATAACTTGAGTGATAGTTGAACCTGATCGATTGATTTTCGTTATCTCTATTAGGTTTCATGTAATTTGTGTCTGGAAAGTTTATGGAAACAGAATGCATTTCTACGATCGTAGTTTTATATTTTACCAATAAAATTTTTAAATCGAAATAGTACAGAAATGGGGGTCTGCTAAATGAACACGTGCTTTACAATAAATTTGAAACTCATTTTTAACTTGTGATAATTTGCAATTTGTTAATTTTTTATGCTAAAACACGTGCTTACGGAGTTAGTTTAGGCTTTTTCTTTTGTGAAATAAGGTGCGTGAAGTATATATGCTTGATGTAATGCTTATGTTGAGGAAAAGTTTGCTCTCTAAGACACATACTGGAAACTAGTAAAAGGACTCAGTACTCACTGTAGTGAGTGACAGAGAGCGCATTTTCTCGTCGACGAAAACGTGAAGTCACGGACAGACGGGCGGACGGACGGACATGACGAGCACAATAGGGCATTTCTCCATAAATGAGAAAATGCGCTAAAAATAGCATGAACTTTTTTCTATGTTTTCTCCTGATTAACGCTTGTTAAGCACAATGTCATAGGTAAAAAATCTACCGGCCTTCGACCCGAGAATCTTCATTTAGCAATTATCATTTTTTAATCATTACATTGAATTTTTGCACGAGAGAATTTAATTTAAATTCAATTTCACACACAATCTTCTTCATTACGCGAATCAATTTACTTTTTAATAATGTCATTTTAGGGTTAAAACGATTGTGTTTTTTTAACATTCCTACCGTCAACTTCAAAACTTACCTCATCGCTCGATTGCAAATCACGGAAACAATGCGCCTAGTAACATCAGACACTCCAAAACTTGAGACCTAATATCCACACCGTAGGCAAGGTCTGCCCGTCCTATCTTCAAATAATAACTCTTTGGAGTGCCTCCTTCATTCCTGACGTTGTTGTGTTGTCGCCGACAGATGCCAACTCTGAGACGAATTTGCCGTGCGTGCCTGACGCCAGCAGCTTCCACGGCGCCCCCATACCGCCCCCTGCAGCCTACTCAGCCTCGGTGTACTCCACCCTGCCACGCAGACATGAGGCAGAGGTGACTATTGTTCATATTTAAATTTCATGAGGCAGAGGTGACTATATTGTTCATATATAAATTATATTTCGTGTACTCAGCCTCGGTGTACTCCACCCTACCACGCATACATGAGGCGGAGGTGACTATTGTTCATATTTAAATTTTATTTTGTGTACTCAGCCTCGGTGTACTCCACTCTGCCACGCAGACATGAGGCGGAGGTGACTATTGTTCATATTTAAATTATATTGTGTTTACTCAGCCTCGGTGAACTCCACCCTGCCACGCAGGCATGAGGCAGAGGTGACTTGTTCTTATCTAAAGTCCATTATTTGTTCTCGATCAGCCTCCATTCAACTATGCTATTGTGGGAATTTTTTGGCAACGTAACTGACTCTGGAAAAGTTCTTCCCTTATTTAGAAATGCCATTGAAAAGAACAAGTAAAATAGTTTTCTTAAATAAGCAATTTTAATTTTTAGAAAATTCTAATAAGAGCCCTTTTAACCGAACTTGTTCTAAATTAATTGAAGTTCACTTATTACTGAATGGCATTCAAATTTAATTAATAGTAATTTAATACCGAAAGTTATATCTGGTGGGCACAGTCCGCTAACCGCTAATTAACGAATCTAACTTTTTCCTCAGCCGGTATGCCACACTGATGGCTAACTACGTCAACATATGTACGTCGACCAATCCCGTCTTGTGTAACCCATCATTTCTTTTGTTACACAAGATGTGATTGGTTGACGTACATATGTTGACGTAGTCAGCCATCAGTGTGGCACACCGGCTAAGGAAAAAATTAGCTTCGCTAATTATCGGTTAGCGAATTAGCGGACTGTGCCGACCACTGATATCTGACATCATAAAATTAATTTCCTTAGATCGTCCTGACGTCCTGTGATGCTAGTCACCACATTCAACAAGCAGCAAACTGTGGGTCACTCCAGCGTCGCCGTAGAGGAACGCACATGCCATCTATTAGCGGGCACGTTGAGAACGCGATAATCGATGGAGTTAATTTGAAGCCATCGCGTTCAATGATGATCCAACACAACCTGCACAACAGCATTCAACAAAACATGCCGCATGCAATGCCTCCTACAGCTCAGTATCGACATCTTGCGCCTCCAGCTCAGCACTGCATGCAAGCGCATGGATGCATTAATCAACAGATGCAAGTGCCTCGCTTGAGCCGACCTTACAATGGCGACCCAATTTTACACGGTCATAGCCCTCCGGTCAGCTACAGCCAAGCTCATGGCCACACACACTCACATCCTCAAAATATGTCGCCAGTGATGCACGGAGGTTCAGGAGGAGTTGGTTGCGAGAGAGCGGACATGGTTTTAACTTGTCATCCGCACAGGCAGGAATCCCACAGAAGTCCGGGCAATCCGAAATGCAGTAGTCCTGAGTCGACCAGCTATCATCCGAGTGACTCAAGTCTCCAACATTTGCTTGGCATTCGAACGAGCAATGCAGGGCAGCCGATGGCAGAGGAAGTCTTCAAAGACACTTTGACTTACGCCCACGAGCACCACATTCCAATCTCGGTTCAGTGTCGTGGAAGAGGATTAGCTTCGGTGGATGTAGACTACGGAAACGACACGCAGAGGAGTGAATCTGACTCAAGTATAGTGAACGAGTCTTGCAGAAGCACCGAAGCTCTTCTCAAAGGGAAACAAATAGAGAGTAAAGTGTGAGATGAGTTAGTTTTAGAACCTACATGCATCCATATCTCAAACAGCTAACGTAGCGGTGTTTAGAACTAAAGCGTTTCATATCATTCTACGTACATTTTAAGATCGCAGAGTCCGGCATGGTGATTCATCGTATCAAGTAAAGTAAATTTTATGAGTTTATACTTCGAAAGTTTCATTACTCTGCTCCTGGAAAACGAGCTGAACAAGAAGGTAGGAATTTTTTGTTTGTTCATAATATTCTCTGACAACAATTAAATGCTGTGCACCTACAATGATTTCGTTTAAATTTCACTACAAAGCTACTAGTGGTAAGATAGGAATTCTTATTATGCAATTGCAATCAAACTCTAACTAAATTATCTTATCATCTATTTGATTTGCAAACAACAGAAAACTAATTTTCCCTCCATCCTTGAAGAAATTGCAACGTATGCGAAGCGTCATGCCGAATTTTGTCTCCTTACTATTTAAGTGTTATGTAAAAACCATGATAAATTTCTTCATATGTACATGTTTTCGACGGTAATATTTATTACATTTGCTACGATCATTAAGAAATGATCAAATAATTGTAAACTAAACATGGAACAGAGAATCTTCATTTTGGGTGAACTATATACGACTGATTCTTCTTTTTAGCGCATTTTTTATTATATTAAAGTGTTCAATTTGAAACATATAGTAAGAAACACTTTTTTGCCCAAAGCTAGATGCAAGCTATTGCAAATAATAAAATTTAAATCATCATGTTGGCAGCTATACATAGCAATAGAAAATTGTTCACTTGTTCTAATAGATCCAGACTTCGATATATTTACTCCCCGGTTAACTAAATTTTATGATATTGTTAATAGCGCATTACATGCTAAGTTTGAGGGATTGTGAACCATAAAATTGTTGAATTGTCGATTTAATTGTGTTGCTGAATTGTCTTTTTATTGATTTAGGTCAATTAACCTCGACGCCTTGCGTGAAAGAAGATATAACTGATACTTTCCGATGATTATATTGTTAATTAGTATAATAGTGTTATCCCCTTGAATTAAAATCCTTGTTATCCCCCTAGATAATAAAAGCTTATTAATGATAATCTCATCCTAAAAATGTTGCCTCAGCCCAAAAGTTGTCGCTAGAGTTTGTATGTATCAATTCAGAAGAAAATATGAAACATTATGTAATAACATAATTTTCATTATGATATTAAGAAACATAACATAGATGAATGAAAATTGAAGATGTATGAGATTTTATTTCTTCTTTGTAAACTTGTTGTAATTAAATAATTGTCGACCTTAAAATGTTTTTCTTCCTCGAACATTCGGAGGTATTATTATACATATTTATGATTGTTTCTTGTTCGTTTACAATATTCAATTGGTCGTCCTCTATCAGCACATATACATATTCTCACATAGAAGCGTCTACATGCCAATCAGCGATAACACACGTTCATTATTCAACCAATACTTGCAATATGAACTCATTATTGTTTTTCAGAAACTATCCTTACCGTTCAAATTGAGAGATATGACACTGAAATGAAGCGTAGAGATACAAACAAATGTTAACGTAACGAATTTGGAATGATGACTTAAAGCGTTCAATTTTAATTATTAAATTTAATTTAGACCTGATAGTAGGCTTTAAGAAATTCAGCGATTCAGTGCCAAAGACAAGCATTCAGGATGGTTATCGCGAGTGCCTGGTTCTACTGACTATCAAAAGCAGATACATTATGTAAATTGGAATATTCCTTAGACCCTGCCGTTTCAGGGCCATTTTTATGAGCTTGCGTTGTTGTTAATTGATCAGACACACAAATATCATATATGTACCTATTACAGTTAATGCACCCTAGCCTCCATCCATAAACATTTTGATATATTTATTGAACTGTGAGGGAAAGATGAATATTGCCAGATATTAAGAAATGATTGACGCTAAATTTCATGTAAGATATTCCTCATGTCAGCTCGTATAACATAAAATATTTCTTTCTCATCTCTCGTCAGGGACAAAGTGACGCCACATTTGTTCAGAACATTACATGATACTGTAATTCAATACCGTAACTCAACTAAAAATGGAAGCTTGTTATGACGCCAGCCTCGAGATATTAATTTTTTTGCGGCTGGTTTGCAGACTAATAGAAGTCGTTCAGGAGCAAATTTTAAATGCATTCAAACGAAATAAAAATAGAAAAGTTGCCTGCGCCGCCGACAACTTTATCTAGACGTCATGAATTGAATACACACCGTAAGGCAGAAAGATAAGACTTAATGCAGTCGTATAAAAAGTTTAAATGCGTTTTGCTTGGAAGCGACTTCTGCCGCATCTGTAGAATTGTTTGCCAGAAGTTTTTATCAAATATTAAACGAAATGTGTAATAGCTTTTTGTACAAAAATGAAAGATTAAAGAGGCACTTATAGCGTACATTATTTGCTGTTTTTCCCAACAAGGAATATTTACACTTCAATTTTTTGGGCATGACGATTTTCCCTTATACGTAATATTTTGCGACCAACTAACGAGGATGCAGTTGAACTAAATTATATATTTTATTGGGATCTACTCACTGAACCTGTCATCCAGAAATTCTTGTGAAATTCTACTACTCGTGCAGCAAAACATTCAAAATTGCACTGACTCATATTATAACACAGGTGTAAATAAACATATACTGGCACATTTTGGAAATAAAATTAGGACGAAGAAATATGGTAGACAATTGATGCCGCATCCCATAACATTGCGATGAAATGTTGAAAATTAATTAAACCTAAAAAGTTGCCTACACACATTTTAATTTTAAATAAAACTTGAGTCGGATAAACCAAATCTTTCACGGTTTTAAGACATTTCTCAATTCCAGTAATGACTAATTAGAGTCCAGCACAAAGCACATCGCGTGCATATAACGTAGTGCCGTGACTCAGAGTCTCGTCGCACGACACTTAGGTTATCACAAACCCAGATGGGAATTGCGTGAAGGCAGCGCTTCCGTGGGCACT
The DNA here is from genome assembly GCF_000764305.2 of Hyalella azteca. Classification (NCBI taxonomy): domain Eukaryota; kingdom Metazoa; phylum Arthropoda; class Malacostraca; order Amphipoda; family Hyalellidae; genus Hyalella; species Hyalella azteca. The sequence goes on along the minus strand of NW_025938406.1, from coordinate 43,474 downwards.
CATCACATTAGAGGCCCGCAGCCGCAGTCCGTGTGAGAGGCCACGGCCGTTACTTGGCCCGCATCACGCCCTAACGGCCCCAGACACAGAACTACTCTCAACATTAGCACGGGAGTCACCGCATGTGGTGCCTTCATTTCCAGAAAATGCAACAAACATTCAACAAAGTCCAGGAGCAAATTGAAGGTAAGATTTGCCTCGTCTATTTTGAGTTATTACTAAAGTGAACTTTAATGAGAGTGTCTTTACTTTTTCTTGACACATTTAGAGATCCTCATCCTTAGCTCAGTGAATTGGATGTAAGATTAGTCCTCAAGAAACGTGCTACATTAGCCACACCTTAAATAATTGAAATTCAAAATACTTATATAGACGATAGCGAAAGAAAGAGGTTGTTTTATTTCGTTTCTAACTATTGAACTTAGTTAAAAAATCAATGATGAAAGGGAAAATGTTTCTAAATTTTTTGTGGCACATGACACTTGGAATCTTCCAACTTTCTTTGCGTGCCGATTAATAATCATTAGTTTCACTTCGTGATAATATCTTTTACCGGATTATCTAAAAAGTTTGTCTTCATAATTATTAATAAAAGATTCCTAGTAAATATTTTTTAAAACGTATGGAAATATTCCTCGTCATAAGCACCGCAACCATCATCCATCATTCTACGTTTTTCCATGTAATGGACGGGAAATGTTAGGAACACGATTATCATGATTAAAAATGGTAGAAAGATTGTTATCCGTTTAAGAACATTTTAGTCAGCACTGCATTCCATTCATTTTAAAAGGTTAGATTTGCATTTGTAGCCAAAAATATTACGTATTAGCGAGTGTTATTAAATGGTTTTCTGGAAAGACCAAAAAACTCAAAGTACTCTATAATATGCAAAATAATTAGCGTAAACTAAAAATATGCCCAATTCAATTTTTCCATTTTCCGAATGATTACAATAATTTTATAATTCACTTGAAAATATTAGTTTTCAATTTCAAAATCCATGAAATTTCAAAGATTTAGTACTTCGTTACGTTTATAATGACCTATGAATCTCAATGTGTTTTTCAATTTCAAACATGACTAACAAAAACGAAAAATATATCAAAATACAAGTTTTTAATTGTTCGATTGATACAAAATTATTTGATAGACAATTTTTCTTGAAAATATCAGTTCAGTTTTCCTGCGTCCAAGGAATTTCAATGCTTGAATCTTTTTCTCTCAAAAGCGGAACAATTTTCTCTCAAAAGCGGAACTTGATAATAAAAAACTTGAGTTATCAAGGTCGGCACACTGGGACATAATAATACCGTTCATGTGACCGCGCTTGATGGCATCGTTTGTTACAATCGCATTGGAACAAGAGAGGTACTTACTGGTACTTGGTGAAACGGTACTTACCGGGACAGATTCACGCCGTACTTAATGGTAACCGAACCTAATGGTACCGTACGGGTTTTGGTTTTACCGTATTTAAAGGTACCAATAAACAGCGTTTGATGGAACGTTCTGGTACTGATTCACAAAGTTGGTTCAACATACTGGTACTAAGTCACAAAGTCAGTGGAACTTACTGGAATTGCATGAGTCACAAAGTCGGTGGAACTTACTGGCACTGGGTCACAAGTTGGTGAAACTTACCGGCACTGATTTTCAAAGTGTCGTGGCCACAAAATACTAATAGTGAAGTTTCGTGGGATTAACTGATCCAGTTGCCCAGAAATTTTTCATGGAATTCGTCATATTTCGGCAAAGAAATGCATTTTTTTAAATAAGGGTGTTTCGTGTTTGATTGTGCTAAGCTACTTACTCGTTACCCGGTCTTGTATTGTTCTATTGTTTATAGAAGTTTACATACAAATATGAGTACACACAATAGATTTCAGCACTTTACCGCGGATCGAAAAATTCTTAAAAGAGCAGCTTGAAATATATGATTCAACTTTCATTCTATGAGACGCAAACGTTATTATGAGATGAAGTTCAAGTTCTAAAACTTGCACTTGATCACATCTCATCGCCGGATGTCGAGCTCTCGTTCTGCTGTGTCGAGTGTCTGGGCTGGCCTCAACGATGCTTCGTAAAATTCACTGGGTCACAAAGTCAGTGGAACTTACTGGCACCGGTCACAAAGTCAGTGGGTGTTACTGGCACTGGGTCACAAAGTCAGTGGAACTTACTGGCACCGGTCACAAAGTCAGTGGGTGTTACTGGCTCTGGGTCACAAAGTCAGTGGAACTTACTGGCACTGGGTCACAAAGTCAGTAGAACTTACTGGCACTGGGTCACAAAGCCAGTGGAACTTACTGGCACTGGGTCACAAAGTCAGGGGAACTTACTGGCACTGATTTTCAAAGTGACGTGGCTACATTATACTAATAGTGATCCCCGAAGTTTCGTGGGATAAACAGATTCAGTTACCCAGAATTTTTTCATGGAATTCATTCTAATTTGGCAATGAAAATGCATTATTTTGTTTTAAATAAGCAATTTTGATTTTGCTGGGATACTTACTCGATAACGAGTCATATATTGCATGACTTTTTTATAGAAGTTTACCTTCATATATGAGTAAACCCACTTCATTTCAACACTTTGCAGCCGAATCGAAAATTCTTAAAAGAACAGCTTCATAAATGAATGAACTTTCATTCTATGAGACGCAAACGTTATTATGAGATGAAGTTCAAGTTCCAAAACTTGCACTTGATCACATCTCATCGCCGGATGTCGAGCTCTCGTTCTGCTGTGTCGAGTGTCTGGGCTGGCCTCAACGATGCTTCGTAAAATTCTCAGCCCGGATTTTCTCGGTGGACTCACAAAGTCGTTCATTACAGCAACTTCTGCTGCTGATCTCCAAGATGGAGGGATTAATTCCGATAGAAAATGAAAGTAAGATTATTGCTCCGTGAAAGAAGTTCTATAGTCTCATTTGAAAAGAGGATGAAAATTGAAACAAATCCCTTGAGGAAAATATAGAATCTAGGCATAGAGAATTTTCATGGAGATTGCGCTTAACAATTTGAATAATTGCGTTCGTTTTATCACGGATGCAATTATGCAGAGTAAAACTTTCGTGCTAAGCCTTGATTTAGTTCGTTAATTGAATCCACTGCAGCATGATAAACGATAAATGATTCTGAATCATTTTATTCTTAACGGATGTGAAGGCAGGTATTCTGCTGAGGTTTTAGGGAATATCAAGCATTCATGAGTTATCTGTGGAAAAATATAAGACGCTCATTTTATGATATCACAAAAATATCCACATCTATCTATATCACTCTATATAAATCATGGAAGCATCAATAAAGCTAGTCGTAAAATACCTACAGCGGTTGTTATAGCAACAGAATAAGTAACAGTGGATTTGAATCCTATAAATGTCCTGGTCATCTGCACTGTTAACTGTCCTTGAATTTAATAGATTTTATAAACTGCTTTTAGCAATGCCTACTAAAAATCAATCAAAAAATATTCGCCTTAGAGTGGCGTAATGCATGTGATTTTGTTTTATATGATCATCGGCAAAGCTCGCCCATCATCGTTCAGCAGCTACTAAAATATTCATGCGATCACGCTCATTGTGTAGCTATGAGCGCGGACATTATGTTATAGTGTTTCCAAGGTCAATGTGTTGCTACTTATATCGTAATAACTCACGTTTTTATTATTACCAACATTAGTGTATTATTTTTACTTCTTGTGGTACATTTGACATTCAAAGAAACTCTCAAGGTTGAAGAATGAAAGATATAAGCTAAATTACACATGAAAAGTCTCTATTTCGTTTCTCGCTTAATCGAATCTAGGTTGAAGTTAAAGCCCCATTGTATATTCGTGAATAATCTTATTGTGAATCATGGAATCCTGCACTTCAAACCTCTAATCAAAGTCCATGTCACGGAAGATTCCACATTCTTGTATATTTGACCAACCGCAACAGACGTAACACTGTGTGGTCATTGGACTGTAGTGGCGCTTTCAAGGTTCTGCCACATGAGGCAATGAAGAGTTTTTATGCAAGCCTGAAGCTTCCACTCTAATTTCATGGCTGCTATAATCTGGCCGACGTTGTGATGACGAACCACAGAAGCTTCTTGGTCAGACGTGCAGCACCATCGAAACTTACTGCCACGATACCAGAGAAATGCTTATTTCAGCGCTAGCAGATGATTCTCGCTAAGTCGTTACCATGTATGTTACGTTACCATATAACTGTGCGTATATATGGCAAAATAATCAATTCAATCAACTCCGGCTGATTCACATTGTACCTGATATATACATATGGAAAACAAATAAGGATTTTCTTAAAAACAAGATAGAAGGAGTTTCAGACCTGATAGAGCAAATCCAGGTATTTATCTGAATGGGGCATGAAAATTAATATGAAAACGTAAAATATTTAGAGCATGGCAATTGTTGTGTTGAAATGTGTTACGGACAAAGAATCAACATTATGGTTGAATGTTTGCCACTGCGGATTCAATAAGCAATTGAAATAGACTCGATATTTTTAAAAGTATATCCGGTCGTATTTAATTCACTAAATCTAATAACTTTACAAATATTTTCACCACTCAACTGTGATCTTGACAGGAACAAATGGAATCAATTTAAGGCTGGTACTGAAGAAGTGTTCAGGCGGGGATTGCTATTTTATTCATTGGATAGATTATAGAAGAATAATATTAACTGGAGGATTTGGCAAGAATATTTAGGCAAGGTTAAAACATTGAGATCATACGAGAAATCTAAATTTCTTTTCATAATTTTTCACCGTCTAGTCTAATTTACTCCACCACGTTCCATAAAAATATTCTTAATTTTAAAGCAAGCGGTGAAGAGAATGAATCTTCATCTACTATAACGAGTATCCAGGATTAAACCTACCAGGCTCATAAAACGTTAGGGGATCTATGGCTCATTATGAAAATTGAAGGCAGAATTTCAGACCGTGAAATAAAATGCCTGGCACAAGCGGCTGGGCGTTTAGCAGACGGCCTCACTGTGATGGAGGCATCCAAATATAGGCCAGCACTTGAAAAAAACGGTTCATGCTGGTGATCAATCTTGCAGTCAAATAAATTTCAGGTGCCCTTAAACTTCGTCTTATTGTATGTAGTCTTATTGGAGCTAAATATTTTAATTTAACTTGAAAATTGAGATACTGAGTTGGGTGCTAGTATAAGTGATCTTTGAGATGCTTGGTTTTTATTAATTAGTATCAGTCAGCATGAATTAAATTTAGTCTTTTAGGGCAAATTATTAGCCATGCAAACGATTCTTTGAAAAAACGTGTTTTGTAGTCGATATTGATGAGCTTGAGAAGGAAAAGAATGTAATTAAAAGTCCTCTAGATTTATTTTTTCATGTCATTAGGTTACAAGTTCAATATCAAATCCATTTCTATATCTGTTTAACCTTCGCTGTGTGATTAGGACGGTAACCGTATAAACATACTCTAGTGTATAGAGGTTTAGGATTACATACATACTCTAGTATAAAGTCATTTAATTTTTTAGAATTCAAACAGCACCCTCATATACAACCGTTGCTACCGTATGTCCGAATTGTCTATCTTTTCGTGGCCGATGTTGCCACTTTATTTTCATAATGTAAATCTGAAAACATTAAAAATTTTCATATCTTTGCTTTGAACTCTCCCCTCTTCAACTGACATGAACATGATCGGCTTGTTTGAGTGAGAGACTCCTCTTCCTGTTCATTCTTTTTGTTCAGGAATAATAAATATCATGATCGATATGAACTGCTCAGATTTTTGGTTTGCTCGTTTTAACCAAGCTTGTTGCATTTGATTAAGAGTTTTGGCTGGATTTGAAACTTTCCCTGCAGCAAATTACTTGAATATTTATGTGACACGGACTTTTTTCATACAGGTGAAAATATCCGAAATAGGCTGCAAACTCGTGCCAGATTATCACAATTAGAATAACGAGGAAATCATTCGTGTGAATAACCACGGTTTCAGCGCTTTACAAAAAATAAAATTGCAATAAAGTCCACAATTAAGAAGAAATTTACCCTAATGTCACTCGCTGCATCAATTAGGTGCTAACAACATTATAGTATTTGTGAACCAGTTTCATTGTCTGAGCGTCAACTGATGCTGCTTAGTGAATGCTCACTGGACGACTGTGAAGCTTTAGGCTGGCAGCTTTAAACGGAATGAGTGAAAAATTATCATTTCTTATTTTATGAGTTACTCATTGAATAAGCGCATTATTTTAAGCTGAATTAAATTCAAGCTTGATTGTGTATGGCTCATTACAAACTGCGTGTTATCTGTATCAAGGTATGCTGACAATATGTTTTTGTATCATTTGTATCATGTTCTGACAAAATACTTTCAGTTAAGATACCTTAGAGATTCAAGCGACAAAGAAGTCGACTATTACAAACAAAAATTGCAGAGACTCGACAAGAAGTGAATAAAAAAATCCATGCAACTGATACCGAAACACCCTTCTATTTTCTTTACCTGCTGCTGTGACGATGCAGTTAAGAAATCAATCGGATATAAAGTGAAACTGAAATTTAGATTCTGTTTGATGTCCAGCGACACGGAGGTATCGATTTATGCCATCTCCGTCTGACCAGCTTACGCAAGCCAACATCGAAAGCATGTCCTTTGCTATTCATCGATTCAGTGAACCTGTCGATGACTGTTTCCAGTTTAGCTGTCAAGTGACTCATCACTAATGGGAAGCCCTGAGCTGGGTGCTATATGGCACGAAAATTGAACAGGAAATTCGTAAATGACGGCAAGGAAAAAGCATGGCTCAAAATCCTGCTAAGTGCACCTACCTTTAATCCTGGTGTGAAGTACGTGTACATTGGCTTCAAAAGTCACGGATGAATCTTCATCTACATGCGTTCCTAATGCGAAAACGTAAATAATGGCTTCAAAAATAGGCGTTTCTGAAGATTATGGTAACTATCTTGTGTTGTTTAATTTATTTGGATTATGGTTCTGCTCTACGTTATCAAATGCGGAAGCCGTTTGAGATTTTACTTGCAATTTTCCTTACAATATTTGAATAACCTTATTCATCAATTATATTTCCTCAAGCCTCCTAGCTACGCGTTTTGAAATCTGTGCTATTATTGTGTTACCATATTGAGCTAAAAAACGTTTTTGAGATGATCAGATATCGAATTTGAACACAATTCTCAGACAGTAACTGATATAAAATTTAAATCGTAAAGGTTGCTTCAGGCCTATGAACTGCATTCAATCAATCGTCAACTGTAAAATGACACTTTTCAACATTTTGTAACATGTTTACTTCAAGACAAAGTACAAAGTACTATAAAGCGCGACTGTACAGTCTTCTCAACAGTTAGGCTGAAGAATGACGTAAAGAAACGAGGCAGTCGTAACGATGTCGTCACCGTAAAAAAGTGACCAGCTCTTTGGTCTTTTAGGATCCTGTTTTTTAGGGACGGGTTGGCATCAATAACAACAAAAATGAAACAGCTTTAAACTGTGACTCGATTCTTTATCGCGATGGAAAAGGAGGCGTCGCAACATTGTGAGGTTGGAGACTTTATCGATGCAATTTCTCTCTGTACGTGACATAAAATGCTGTGTTGCCGCTTGATGACCCAGAAAGCTTTGATGTAGGACGCTCATTTGTTACAAATTGGAACCAATATCATTTATTGTTTCATTTTCATTTCGTTTACTAAATTATGCAACGCAGGAAGTTTGCGTTTCAAATTATTACAAACAAATTATTGCGGGTAGGAGTCGTGTAGTTTATTTGAAACCGGTTTGCAAGAAAAAAATACTGGAAATTGGTGCAGTATAATATCATGCTTATATACTCGCAAAAGCTCGCTGATAAAGGATGCTATCCCACTTGAAAAAAAAATGTAATCAAAAATAAAAACAAAGAAGAAAAAGCAAAAGTGCTGCCCGTAAGCTGAAGATTTTGTAGCCCTTTTATTTCGCAATCTAAGACCAGCTCGAAGCAGAGAACAAAAAGCTTAGGTAGGAATTTTTTGCCAGCTGTCAACGAGAGTAGAGGCTTCTGTTGATGTCATTAACGACCGCTCGAAATTTCTCTCCCTCTTCAGTGCAATTGCTGAGTCTCCACTTCTTTCTCGCTGAAAACCACAATTGCTATACCGTGCAATTGCTACCGCAACAGAGTATCCAATTTTCTTTTCTCGCTAAAAACCACAATTACTGCACCCAACCGGCCGGATGACGATTAATTAGCTCATCAAGAACAAAGTATCCGCTTACAGAAGTGTTTTCGCTGAGCCTTAAATTTTGGAGCCAGCACGTGTCCGGAAAATTGAAAAAAAAAATCCGAATCTTGGCAAGCCACCAGCAAATGGGAAATGTCGCGTGCATAATTTAAAAGACTCCTTCTGAAAACATAACTTCAACTCCGGTTCCTTGTGAGGAATTAGGCCTGCGAAGTCCAGAATATAAGAACCGATCTGTAAATCTGCAAATCTCCTTTTCTATGTAATACATTTTTAGAGCATATATCACAAGTTGATTTTCCGGACATGTGCCAGACTTGAAATTAGTCATACATGTGTACTTTGAGCGTTGGGTATAAGCTCAATCGACTAGCTTCTTATCAGAAATTTAGAGTGCAAAGCGTTAAATTTGTGAAAGGTGCATTTGGGCTCCAATAAGCTGTTCGATACGCTAATGAACTAAAAAGGTACACAGTTGATTGCAACGTAATTCTTGTAGTAGATTCTTCTAATTCACATTATATATTTTCCATGTCATACGTAAGTAGGAAGAGCGTGAGACTTGACTCCTGCAATCTTTGGGAGTAATTAATTTTTCTCTGGTATTTTCTCTGGTATTAGTTGTTTTCATTTCTTTCTCTGACTAGAATTAATTATTATGCGACAAACCATTAGCCAAAATTGCGAAAAACGAATTTTATCGCATATAAATTCTATAAAAAGTTAAGGAAAAAGTGATAGGGTTATATGTCTTAAAATTTTTTACAGCTGATGTACTAACAAGGAACCTCGATTATTCAAGAGAAGCTGTTTAAGCCTTTATGAAGGACTAATAGAAGCTAACGGAGCTTCACGCGCTCCAGCGTCTCGGTCAGTATACTGTATACTACAGTCAATGAAGGACCGATCGAATGATTAAGTACAAATACTAAACGAAACAGCATGTCAAGTTTTATCTAATATGTATCTACTATTATCAAATTGAGCAGTTCGCTTGGAAGGTATAATTAAAATTCGCATTCGTTTAACGTTAATAGGTAGATTCGTGATGTATATAATAGACACGTTAGTGTTATAATTCATCCTCAAATTTTCGGTCGTACATATATTTTATTCTGTTGTGATGAAATAAATTTTATAAGTTTCATGTATTCATCCTACTGAAGAGCTGAAAATATATCTTTTCTAAATGTTAACATTTTTTATCCAGTTCTGTTCATTAGCTCCATGAGTTGTATAATGTGCTGATTATTTTTCTTTTACTAATATCAATTTTCGCACAACCTGAGAGCAATAAGTATAATTCAAGTCAAAATTCAAACTCTCTATTTGGGATTGGGAAATAAATAGTTTCTTAACAACGTGAGAAATAAATAATGTCTCAATTTATATTCGGAGATTTGGCCTGGCAAGCAAAATTGCACATTTCCATCGAGATCTTTCAAAATGCTGAAACCATTAACACTTCAGATTTAAAATTCATTTAACCTTATACCGTATTCATTGCAGCGACGAAGTTGAAAGCTCTAAAATGAGATTAGCGACTCAGCTAGAATGCCAGTCAAGAGCCAAGAATCAATCCTCTTCTATGCAATAAAGCAATGAACCATTGTACGGTGATTACGTGGCATCCTTTTCAAGTCAGATTAGCAGATTACGAGCTCGATCGTACAAAAAGTTCTCTCCGTGTTTCTAAATCTCATTGATGCCCTTTGAGTCAAATTAAAGTTTTTGCATCTGCTGAGCGATTAATCGTCTGCCATCGCATTGGCAAATACCACAGAAAATTGTTTAAGCTTGGAATTTTTCGGAATACTATCTCCAAGAGATATGACTAATATTTTGAAAACCAAGAAAATTGATAAAAAATAGAGCATATTTCAAATAAAACATCTCCTCTCTGTAGTCTGAAATTGGAATTTGGCTGATGAAGTGTTCTCTGAACGACTTTCAGTCGCAGCTTGCTCTAAATCAAATTTTAAGGTCAGAGTTGTTTCTGAAATTGGGGAAAGAAAAATAATGCAATGTACTACTATATTTGTTGTAGTATACTATATAAGTAAAACGTACTTTACCACATTTACAACGCAACCTCTTCTTTTGAAAATGACTTTTAATACTGACCTCAAGAGTACATGAATAAATACTTGTGCGATTGGATGGCATTGTCAATGGTCGTTTACTAAAGCTTGAACTACATAAATAACTATATAGGCTGTATTGCATCGTAAAAGCAATAGTACTTGATTACATATGAATGCTCAATTGTTGTTTATACGAAATAACGAATTGAAATAACCGCTTCATAAGACGTATCAATATAAAAAACGCGGTTCATATCATCAAAATAAAAAAATATATCTTAATTTAAAAAATATTCTTATATAGGTAACTTTGAAGGTTAATTATGCTCGCCGTGTCGCGATTTACAAATTATTCCTTAACCAATAATGTATTTATTTACTCTTTGAACTCGAATCACCTCATCTAAAGAGGTTTCAATAAGTAATCAACCGTAAAGAAGTTTCAATAAGTCATCAACCGTTTGTGCGAATTTAGTTAAAGTTTCTAACGCTTGCTCTGTCATAACAGTTTTCTGATGGAATTTGCGAAAAAGAAAATATATTTCAATTTGGTGAAATTTGTACTTATTGTTGCGCGTTTTATTTCTGTCGGAGAAAATGAACAAAGGCTCACAATAGCCTATCCCAGTCATCTATAATTTTTTTCATAAAATTTGAAGGTGTAATGCAGGTAACCAGTTGAATACGTGCAAATGACCGTAAAGTACTACAATTAAGTCTTAAGAATAGTCTTTTGTGTCATAGTTCTACGTTATGTAGTACTTTCTTTTCTATTATCCTTACGGTTGATTTTTCAGCTAAGTGAAAACACCACAATTATTTTCGTAAATTTAAGAGGATTGACAATTTTGAAAAGTTTACATTTTAGTGATTACTATATCAACAATAATAATAATTAGCAGGTAGGTATTTTACGAGATTTATTTTGAAATTTCAATTAATTTTGTAAACGACTCTACATTGCAAATGCATACATTTGTAGGTGGGATGGAAATTAAGTGATTGGCTCTGGGTTTATTTCAGAGTGTCGAGGAGTCCAGTTGAGGCGTCTCTGAAGAACTAAAAAAAAGCCAACACGAAACTCTGTGTTCATATACGATGCGTGTAGCTGAGCTTTGCCTTCCATCAAGTGTTGAATTGAATTATGTTTCCTAAAATGAAATAATTTGTAAGATTTATGCTGTAGAATTACTCGAAAAGAGGATTCACCGGCATTTTTGAGTCCTGCCACGTAAAATTGTTTCTCAAATTCAAAATGTATTGTATTTATATCTGAATTGGGTCGGTGAGGTATGCTAGTCTGTGATATATATTGCATCAAGTTCCAGCACGCGGTATGACAGCATTTATTTGCGTCCAGCATTTATTCAACTGTCCCTCCTCATTCTTTAAGTAAGAAAGTTAGTAAATAACTTGAAAATAATAATTTTTCTGCGTGTATACTGAGAGTGATATCACATTTCCATCGTTCCTCTCAAATTCTCTTATTCATCGCAGGGAATGCGCACCTCCCACGCAATGGCGTGGCGTTGTCTCGTCTTCTGAGAGCTGATGACAGTGGTGGTCCAATTGGTATCTGCGAGGTATAACCGAAAGCAAATATACAGCAAACAACTTCCCTGTCTGTTGAGCCAGAGGATCTCCCCTCACACAAGAAAAAGTTTCGCCTCATCTTGTTCCTGTAATGCAAATAGAGATATGTTGGTGCAAGAGAGCAATACGTGCGAAGGATAAATTTGACGCGCTATGATTTGGCTTTTGAACGCCTCCTTTTCTCAATTGAGAATTTATCATGAGTACAACAATCGATGAGATATTTCAATAGTAAATCTATTGCATTCAATAAGATTTTACTGCATTATCTAAGCACATTAAAAATCAATTATTTATCTGAATACATTAATTTATAAATAGGTTAACTGAAAGATAAACGAGAATGATCTGTTAGGTATCAATTGTTTCGTTCACAAATATAGATCTTATGTAATGTAATTCAGGGCTTTGAATTATAATAATCAATTAATATTAATACAATTCAAAATTCTAAATTGATTAACTCTGAAAATATTCAGTATTTCTTTAAATCCATTAGAATCAAAATCAGATGTTGATTGACAGCCTTGTTATTGATTAATATCTTATTTTTGATGATTTTTCCATCCGTTTGCTTTAGCTTACCGCAGATTAACATTGTGTTCAGTGTTTGTTTTCGGAAATTCAAAGTTTTGCTATATAATTTGGATTACACTTAATTATAAATCACGCAATGTTCATGAAATATAGCATATTTTTCTTCTCGAAATCAAACAGAGCATTAACATTAATCTGCAAGCTTAACCTGCATTATTTTTATATCGAATACGTACAAGATATTCATTACAATAAATTAGCTCAAGCATTGTAATAAACTTGAAACAAAGACCCGCAAAGGGGTGCCCTTCAATAAAAATATGTATTTTCCAGCTTCGTTTGTTTATGTTTTAAGTGCCTCCTGTCTACAATACTCATGAAATTGCAATTTTCATTTATAATACTGAAAATAAAAAAAATTAAATATACATAAAGCAAAATAAAATAATTACCATGCAATAACGAAAATATATTTACGATCTGTCAGCCATTTTTAGCACAGTATTCAATTTTTTCAGTATTCAGTATGAACAGTATTCAATTTTTTCAGAAGTACGACAATTCCCTCCACACCCGTCAACGCTCGAGCGAGCGCTCGAATGTAAAGCCACTACCGCAAATTTTGATCCAAATTCAATCCGTGGATGGCGTGCAGCCGAAAGTTTTAAGAGAAATCTATGCATTGGCCGTTAAGCGCTGCGGCGTCCGCATCCAAACTTCAGCGCCAGGAGCAGCTGGTCTAGAATTTTTCTATTCAAATAACGTGAGTTTTCGAACATAACGGCTTTAAAGAAAGCGATTTCTTACAATGGAACTAATTTTTTAGTTTTAAAGGATATAAAATTTTATAATATATTAATACATTTTTTCTATCTCACAGACAAATGCTAAATGTTCTTTCCTATCTCGCAGCGACAATTTCCATGTCCTTTTCTATATAGCGTACCCAATTTATATGTTCTTTCGAATTTTACCCAGATTAACTATATGTCCTTTCATATCTCACAGAGACAAGCTACATGTTTGTTCCTATCTTAAAATATTCTTTCATATCTACCAGCACGTGTACTTCGGGAAGATTTTAAGCGGGCAGTATTTCTTTTTCCCGACTCTGTTCAACACACTGGATTGACATGAAATTTTTCGACTTGTATTCATAACTCTATCACACTGCTTTTGAGGGAAAGATTTCATTCTTTGTTCATCTTTTTTGGGGGGAATTTTGCTGACATTTAGCAGTGAAGCATCCCAATGGAATAAAATTAAAAGCTTTTGTTTTAATTTTGCTTGTTATAAAATGACTAGGAAATTAATTTTATTCTGCTCTCAAATAATACAAGTTTAACTTTGCCTGTAGAATTCAAAATTTTAAATTACATTTCAGAAATTACACTAACGTTAAGGTAGCTGCATGGCCAGACGCTTCCACTTGGCTTTATAATTTATTCATTGCCAATTTATGAAGGCATGTAACCAAACAGTTACAAAGACCGGAATTTTCAGAATAATTTCAAAAATTATTGATGGAGATGCGATCTGGCAGGAATGAATGCTGTCGAAAAGCCTAATTCAACTCAAAATCAAGTAAATATGAACGATTTATACCTTAGCATTGCTTTGCGTGAGATATGGATTAGACTACATTTATCATGAGGACTAGCCTATAATTTACAGCTGTAAATCTCGATTCATTATTTAATGAGCGTTTATTAGAACTTTGTTCTCTTGATTTCTCTAATGAGTAATGCAAACATCAACAGAAAAGTTAATGCAAAAATAACTGTAATACGTTTTAGATATACGAAGGAAAAATCAACTTTAATGCCACACGCACTACGTAATGATTGGTTTCTTACCAAGCTGTTATAGATGCGGTCGAGGAGTCGGTGTATTTGAATTGAGTGCATTGCAGCCCATTTGCGTAATTTTCTTTATTAAAAAGGAATGACATTAAAGGAAAATACTTGGCTGTTTATTGCAATTGTTTTGGACAGTCGTTCGATTTATGGTATGGAAATTAAATTCTTAGTTAATGACACAAAAATAATGAATATGTAACAAAATAAACAGTATTTAATTTGAACTCGAGAAGGTTTAATAAAGAACCATTTTAACGTTTTTAAATAAACTATGCTGACCGCGAGGAGAGGATCAAGGCATAGATTCCACGAATCTTGTCTGCAACAAATGGTTCAATATTGATAGTAATATCAATAAAGTAAATGCTGTGGAAAAGTGTTTAGGAAGAAATCTTGTAGGTCCATGAGTGGATCTCAGCTAAACATTTTTCAAAAATATTATAAAATAGTTACAAGTCATGTTGGTATTACCTCATCCAATAATTCCAGCTTTTCTCTTTTCATTTATAAGAACTACAGTACAACTCTACCACTTCGTGGGCAAAAGACGACGCCGTGGCTGAGGCACATAATGAACTTAATTTCCAAAATGCCATACTTGAGCAACTTCGTTCTGGCGACGAGTGAAGGCAAGCAAGTTCCGTCACTTGGCTTAACGTGATTCGGGGCAAGAAACCTGATGCGTTGCATTCTTTACCACCGAGAAATAGATTCTAATCGTTAAAATTCTTTGCATGTTATTTTAGTCGTAATTTTCATTGAAAGGGCAGAAAGAATTGAAAACGAGTCACTCGTTATTACGGAGCTTCATGTATCCTCACTCTCCCTTTCTCACTCTCCCTCTCTCACTCTCCCTTTCTCACTCTCCCTTTCTCACTCTCCCTCTCTCACTCTCCCTCTCTCACTCTCCCTCTCTCACTCTCCCCCTCTCACTCTCCCCCTCTCACTCTCCCTCTCTCACANAACTTGAACTTCCAGCCAACTGAGTTTTGCGCCGGAATTTTTGTGACATTTTTTAAAAGTTTTCATTGGATAAAGAAAAAATTCATTTTAAAACAAACTTTTCGGTCCGGATCATCACTGCATGAATAGTAAATTAAAGTACCCTCGATTACAAATAATCTAAATTTAGCGGACCAAAAGTTAGAAAATAATTAACGGTCGATGTTTAAAAGCAGTGAAATTTAATGCGTGGTATTCTTGAATGGAAATGCATGATTTGACGTGAAATTAATATTGTAGAAGTTTATTTTACTCCTGTAAAATAATGTATCTCACGCATAACCAAAGATGTTGTTTGTAGAATTAGTTTTGGTCTCAGGTCCGATGTAAATTCAAGAAAAATACTCGATATTACGATACAATTTTGCTTGAAGCTGAATGGCGAGATGAAGAAATTGAGTTGAAAAAATTCAGTGCCTAAACATATATAAAAGATTGCAATGGATATAAACGAATTATATGTACATATAATATAATGGTGTTAGGGAATGGTACTAATTCAAATCATTTTCCAGTAATGGAAATTTTTGTATTTTTGCTTAGAGACTTGTGCAAGTTAGGTTTTGTATACTTACTGAATACATTTAGTCTTTCATGTTTTAGACTAGAGCTGGAGTCTAAATAATGCACAATAATACGACCCAATGCAATTGAAAATTAAAAGCATATGAAATGCATGGGTAAAAACTCTGTTTTTTGAAGCACTAACGTGCAGGAAAGTGCTAGAGTTGCAACAGAAAAAGTCCCCAAGCAATGAACATATTATAAATTATCACTCCTGATAGAAATTGTAATTAAAAGGGGCGGGGAATTCACCATCCAACTAATATAATCCGGTGGCACTGGGATGATCTAAAATAGTGATGAAAGCAGTGCGATTGAAGTGATCTAGATCGAGCAAGGCTTCTCTTTGAGCCGTTTTAACGCCTATCAACTAAATTCCGCAGCCCTTAACACCAAACGCTAGCGACGGCCAATAAAGGCGACCTTACTCCTTAGAATAAATGAACTCGATCATATCTCGCCGGAATAATGACCTGTACATTTTCATAATTGATATAAACTCTCTGTATTTGTACGACATCGTATTCAATTTCAGAACAAGCAACAACATGCCAACAGGATATCCCACAACAAAGAAACTTTCAAATGTTCTGTTTCTCTTTAAAATAATACATCGATGAGAAATAGAGTTACTGGATGCAGTCCAAAAGACAAACGTTCAAACATATATGTTGAAAATTATGAAATCGAAGTTAATATATTCCTCTTGCAAGTCATCGTGCTTGTTCACCAATCCCATCTTCTTGGTTCCACTTTGACGGATACTTCTCCAGTCATTTATTCTCCACGCATAATTTCAGCAATCTTCATCCAACTTCGGCCTAATTAAGTACACACTTTGAAAATTAAACACACCTCGGCTTGCTTTCAATTACAACAGTTAAATGAGTCGCGCCCGCAGCACATCCGGACCGTTTTACCGTTGAACATTTAATTATAAACGGCACGCGGTCTTTGAAACGTGGGAGAGTAAGGTATGGCGCAATGCAAAATAAAAGCGTGCTGTGTAAAGTTAAAATCTTAAAAAAAGTTTTATCGCATTGGTTGTAAATGATCAGAAATAGACATTACACGTTAAGAAACATGCGAATTCCAAATGTATTGGTTGTTGCGTGGACATTTAATGGAGATCAAATATATAAGTTAGACAGATCTACTGTCTAAAATATTCTCAGTGTCAAGGCCACAAGAAAAAAGAAAAGAATTTATCTATTCATCAGCTATTTATGTATTCATCAGTTAATAATGTATTCATCAGTTATTTATGTATTCTTCAGTTATATTTATGTATTCTTCAGTTACTTATGTATTCATCAGTTATTTATGTATTCTTCAGTTATATTTATGTATTCTTCAGTTATCAATTTATTTTAAATATAAATCGTGAATTTATGCTAAGTAAATTCTCGTGGTAATGTGAAGTGGTTGAAGGCAAAAATAAATGTACGACTGCACGTCTGATTTGCTGTGTTTTTAAAAAGGAAATTGTAACCATCTTATTTCAGATTATTGAAACCGGAGAACATTAATAATGGTAAATAATTATAATGATTGAACGCTACATTTGCAGTTGTTCTGTAACGGTAACTTTATTGTCTTCCCGCAATTAAAAAAAGAACTGTTTTCTTTCATGTAAAAACTGGCTGAATAAAATTTCACTTTCAGACACGCATCACATTTATATAAGTTAAAAATACTATGCCAATTTTTCTCCGGCTTCACTTATCCTGGAATCAATTGTTCATAGCTTGTCAATGAAGCCAAAAACTGTGGCTGCTTTATTTCAGATAGTAAAGAAATCACTCATATATAAAATTTAATCAAACTGTATTTGTAATCTATAGGTTAATTCCTCGAATGTAGTGCAGACTCGTGAAATAGTAAATCCAGTGGAGATTCTCCAAGATCATACCGAAACTAGAAAAATGCCAATATACTAAAATGCCTCTTTGTGTTTAATGTTATCCCCCAATTATAACTTAGTTTCTTTGAGTTGAAAACGTTGACAATTTTCTTGCCAGCTTCGCTAGCCCGCCATTTGTGTTAGAAATTTCCGCATTCTTTAGGTTCTATTTTTTTTCTTAAGACATGTCTTCCACTCAGTTAAAAAAATAAAAAAATAAAAAATGAATTTCAGTTATAGCGACGCAATATTTGAACGGGATCGCCTTTCCTAGGTTAGGTTAATATTAATTAACTATTCATATTTACACTTTATATATTAATAATATTATTATTATTATTATTATTATATTTTATATATATAATATTCAGGTTGATTTAGATTAATTATTAATAATTAATCTAAATCAAGCAACCACTGCACAGCAGAAATACACTGACGAGCTGACACCCAGTGACTCCCAAGGACCAATTAGCAAGCGAGAGGTGAAACAATTTCGTAATTCATATTATGAACTGGCAAAGAAATAAATTTGAAATATAAATATCCGCTATGATAGGTAAATTTTTAGCTGTTAATATTAGGTTGATTATATAATAATGCATATTGAAGTAAATATCAGATATTTTTATCACTAACCTTCTGAACTGTTGCCGCAGGCCTAACTTTAAAGTGCATAAAAGCCGTTCCGAGGTATAAATGGTGACAAGTGGTGAAATTACACAAGAAATGAAGGTATGGTCGTGCCAACTCGGCTAAGTTAGCAAGGTGATGATGGAGCGCAGCTATACGTAAGCAAAAGATCCCGCAAAGGCCGGCAATATCACCAAGATTATTGAACGCGCCAAAGATATATCATGTCATCGATTAATATCATTAATTTCACCAGACCGAGCGAAGAGCTGAAGTAGCATGCACTACAATAACATAAGGCACTTAGCATGAATTAAATACATTTAATAAAAATAAAAGGAATTACACTCAAGTTGCATAGGATAATACAGCAGTCAATAACATATATTTTGTTAATTGAAGACAAACAAAACCATCAAAAACACATCCAAAGCTTTACCGTTCTCCATTAAATCAATCATCATTCTAAACCTAATCTTCTTGACCTACGTGGGGACCGTTTCGGTCAAAATTCAAAAAATTTTAAATTTTTTTTATGGATTTGAAGCTTCATGAATGTGGCGCATCTAACGGTATAATCGGCATGTATATGCGTGCGTTAGTTCGTTCGCTAGGTAGATTTTAGTACGCGACAATTGGTTGAAAAATCCATGACGCATACACAATCGACCAATCGTTCATGCTAATTTTGATTGGATACAATGCTGATCTTGACAATGCTGATCTTAACGCTGTTTGCTTTTAATAACGCTGGAACCACTTTGACTATTACTATCACAGTGTTTCCGACGCTGAATGATCAAAAATGTCTTCAAACGTTGAATTTTATTTCAATTCTTTATTGCTAACACAAATATAAACAGGTTTTAGACGGAGTAGAGTCTGAGATGAGTTTGGAAATCACTTATATTAATCTTTTCCCATATATAGCCGTAAAATTGGCATTTATACACAACGATGTTGAAATCAACATTTCTTTCAGCTATACTCCTCCATGTGAACCCTCAATCTATATATACATAACTAAAATTACTAGCCATGCAAGTTCTGAGATTTATCGGTATTATTCTATATATGTTTAAAGGAATTTCTAATAATCTAGTCCTTTAGGAACTTTGTTTGGCTATTCTATTACGCGCCATCATGGCAGGGTATGAACGAAAATTCCATGAAGTACGGTTTCTAGAAAGAAAATGACAAATATACATAAGAAAAATATACAAGAAAAAAGGTACGCTATTTATATGAAATAATACTATATGACCTAACATAAAACAATAACTAAACAGGATAATCAATAATTCATGAAAACAAATGATAAATCGAACGAACCGAATAGCTTGGTTCCCCTGGTTGTGCAGGCATCCGAATAACAAGGGTTAACAATGAATGCTGTGACGCTGTTGAAATCAACTGCGTCGAGTAGGCTAATTCTATTGCTACAAATTTCAGAAAGATCGGTTGATAAATGTAGAAGTTTTTCCGGGACCGAAACGGCCCCCTAGCTTTAAATGGAACAAAATTTCTTATGATAGATGTCAAAATACATATTCCAATTTTGCACTCTGGCCTTGCATAATGATTAATATGATGTCATTAAAACGGATATAATACTGTCATATTATAAAATCACATTAAAACAAAATCGTGTTCAGCTGAATGTCGCATCGCGCAGTGCTTTCTGCGCCTCTTTAAAATATGACCCAATGCAGAGGCGTCAAAAATAATTCTTATTCAAAGCTGAGAGTAAAGCTTTTGAAGTCCAGATAAGTCGTCCAGATGCTTGTTCACTACTTTAATAAAAGCTTTATCTCGCTTCGCAGTAATTTTTTTAGATCACCAGGCGCGGATTGATGCTGTGGAAGATTGATCCGTTCTAAATTCCTTCTAGTTGATTTGCGGTCAGTTATTTTATTTCATATATTATTGTTTGCAAGTCAGCAGTCGGTAATAATATTGATAAAACCGAGGAGTTAGGGATGCTGATTTTAACAATGCTGAACTTAGCAATGCTGATCTTAGCAATGCTGATCTTAACAATGCTGATCTTGACAATGCTGATCTTGACAATGCTGAACTTAACGCTGTTTGCTTTTAATAACGCTGGAACCACTTTGACTATTACTATCACAGTGTTTCCGACGCTGAATGATTAAAAATGTCTTCAAACGTTGAATTTCATTTCAATTCTTTATTGCTAACACAAATATAAACAGGTTTCAGGCGGAGTAGATTCAGAGATGAGTTTGGAAATCTCTTATATAAATATTTTCCCATATATAGCCGTAAGTCGTATATTTATGCACAACTATGTTGAAATCAATATTTCTTTCAGCTATACTCCTCCATGTGAAGCCTCAACCTATATATACAGAACTAAAATTACTAGCCACTCAAGTTCTGATATTTATCGGTATTATTCTATATATGTGTAAAGGACATTCTTGTAATCTAGTCCTTTGGGAACTTTGCTTGGCTATTCTATTACGCGCCATCATGGCAGGACAAGAACGAACATTCCATGAAGTACGATTTCTAGAAAGAAAATGACATATATGCATAAGAAAAATATACATGAAAGAAGATACGCTATTTACACGAAACAATAATTAAACAGGATAATCAATAATTCATGAAAACCAATGATAATTCGAACGAACCGAATAGCTTGATTCCTCTGGTTGTGCAGGCATCCGTATAACAAGGGCTAACGATGAATGCTGTGACGCTGGAGAAATCAACTGCGTCGAGTAGGCTAATTCTATAGCTACAAATTTCGGAAAAAGGGAAAATGGCGGCTACAAAATGCTTTTACGAAGTTTGCGACACCTGTGCCCTATTCTCAGATGATTGGGAAATGATGCGCGTACCTTAATTTACACAGTGTTTGTTGTCACTGACATAAAGATCAAGCGTTACAACTGCAGGAATAACCAAAAATAATCGGATCACAAGTAAACTTGAGTTTCCCATAAAACTGAGAATTCGAGCCGATGGTATTCAGCCGATTAAAATGGACCTTGTATGTATGCATTCATGTCGCTAGCTTCATTTCGTGCGATCTCCACACACACGATGTACCCGGGCCCATACTTTCAAAAAAGGTTAAGAGATCGTAAGTTCATCAGCCAATCATTGACGGCTGACAAGCAAAACCCACCAATCATAGACAAGAAAAAGAGCGTAAATATATACTACGTTCACTTAGCGAATTTTGAAAGTATGGCCCCAGGTATTACGCTCACTCATTAAATCGCTTTGAAGTCTGGGCTAAGACGCGGGAAGAGCAGAGGCGAGGCAGGTGTGATGTGATTACTGCATGTACTGTAATTGGTATAATTAATGTGATACAAGACTGCATGACAAAGGCTTGTCTGCCTTACATTGACTTGTTAATCGCGACAGTAGAGTTCTATTCGAAAAGGAGTATAATACGTATAGGAGTAATTTCACCTTAATTAATACCTAACACTGCATGGGCTGTCCTTTTAATTCTTATAAATTTTGATGATACTTGCTCGTTGTGCCTCTGGTTTTTAAATATGTAATCCAAACATCGCTCGTAACACTAGCCCAATATCGTTATCGACCTTTCAATAAAATTTCGGAATTAAATGAGAGGATAGACAAGATGTTTTTAACTTTTATTTATAATCCTTTTTTCGAACAGCCTTTATCATGACAATAAAAAGACAATGGTATTCTTTTGCTATTGCGGGAAATTTTTCATTATATATGTCAACAAAGTGCTAGCAGTGGTTTCATAAAATAGCAGCTTCGGGAGTCAAACTTTAGCTGAAATGATGAATTGTTGGTGGTAATCCGGAATTTTAATGAGGGTTAGGTATCCAGGGTGTAATTTTAGGCCTACAAAATGATTGACAGCCAGCCAATGTTTTTGTAAACAAAAACACTCGTCCCTCCTACGAGATGCAATGTAGAAAAATTCATTAATTATTATCTTCAAAGAATATGAAAATTTGTCTTATAGTTCAACAAGGCCAGCTAGAAACTGCAAATCCTCTACCGGACTGAAATACACAAGCATATGCCAACGAAATAAATACCAGTATTTTACGCAAGCCATATTTATACACAATACTCTTATGCGGTAAATATAGATATAAATATTGATAAATTATAAGTATAAAGTTCTTAGCATATTCCTGGCTGAAGCTTACTCGCCACTACGATGGAATCATCAAACACGAGCCAGGTGATGTTACAATGACAGTCGCCTGACAGCAAAAAATTATTAGACAACCACTAGAACCCTACGTAAAAGGCGTTAAAAGAGTGTTGGCCACCAGCGTGAACTCGGGGCAAAAAAAAGTCTGCAGCACTGCGCAGTTACATTGCTCAGCCCAAATTTTGCTTGGAATCAGCAATTCTATGTACTACACTCATGACACAATTTTGACGACGTGTCAAATGCTTTTGATTGTGCAAACAAATAAGTTATCTTGAGTGAGCTGCACCGCTGAGGCGGAATTCTTGACATTTTATTCAACCTTTGATAAATGCCAGGTTACCGGTAGCCTAATCAAAAGCAAAGTATATATTTTAATATTTTTAAATTCCGAATCAGTTCTTTGAAAATTTGCGTATAATGCGCAGCTCGTTTGTGTGCATCATTACTCCAGCATTTTAATACTTCTGCCTCCTGAAACATGACGTGCAAGCATTTTGCGAGATTAAATCCAATAATAATATAGAAAATTACGTCACCTTAAATAAGCATATGAGTTACATCTTTCAAGGACTTGGTTGTTTTACTTTACATGCTACATCACGTGTTTGGTCATGTTCTTCATTGATAAGCTTTGTTTATTTGTTTTCTTTTTGAAAGTATCGCGGTCAACTTATTGTGCACATCCGAATTCAAAGACACGTGTCATATCATGGCAATGAATCAGAACAAGCGAGCCTTGCTTCTGATAATATTGTGCTGACAAAATTACTCTTTTGACAAAGGACAGTAGAGCGTACGAGCCGTCAAAAACCTACTTATTGCAGATGCAGGCAATTCCTCCTTTTGAAATTTGAGAGGACTTCGTTTTGTTAAGAGCATCTTCTACATCTGCTGCAAATGTTTCGTGAAAATCGAAACGTATGTCTGTTTTCAACGTAAAAGATTTAAATTAGCAAACACGGTTTTCCTTCAAATTATGATCTTTTCGTGTTCATCAAGTAATATTTGTTTCCAGTTTTACCCATATTTCTTAAGTAAGATGTTGTTTAGTACTGTTCATCTTAGCGACTCTCATGTAGATTATGTCTATATTCGCGTAGCTGTTTTCAGTATTTTCAATAAGCGTTGTTATATGATCATTCCGAGTCCTCCATTCTAGCTCGGTTACTTTTCAGTGCAAATCAAGAGTTAAACAGCAAAAAAAAAAACAGCAAAAAAAAACACTATTTCTAATGAGGGAATACATTTCAGAGTCCACAGGCGAAATTCTATGAACACAACAAAAATTCACATTGAGGATATTAAAACCTTAATCGTAAAACCTAAAACCTTAAAACCTTAAAACAAATAAAACTAAAGAAAATAGGAGCAGAATAACTTATCTATTTATTATTTCGAGGGGACAGGAACTGTTGGCGGCATTTAAACTAGGCTTCTGTAAAATAATGTACAGGGATTCTGAATTCGCACATCGGAAACACCGCGGTTGTGGAGGCTAACTCTCTGAAATCACCATCGGACACATGGACGTTGCACTGCTCGGCATGAACGCGTCCAGCTGAATGAGGAGGATGCGCAAGCAGGTTTCCTATTCTATAACTCGTGCCCTTGTGCTCCGTCAGCCTAATGTAGAAATTGCATCATGTCATACCGACATACGCAGATGCACTCAATTTATATAGGGTAACATGGGGCAGCGAGCCCACTGCGGGTCACGGGCTTCACTGGGATGAAGTGTACGGATTTACGTTTTGCTAAATGTTTGCGTTATTAAGTTCTTTGCGAATAACTGTTTTAGTCCAGATAAAAATTTTTTTGCCGCTAAATAAAGTTTTTTTCCATTACTATAGATGAAGATTTTGAAATTACTTTGTAAATAAGAGTTCCTGGTATATGAGGGCGCTACAGGCTTTAATTTATTTAGCTTAGCTCAGTTCAAGAAATGTTATCGAAAGCTGAAAATACTATTCCACAAATGATTGTCTAATCTCGGATCACATTTAAATTCTATAACCAAGTAATTCAGCGAACGCTTTCTAGCAAGTGGACAACTATCACGCAATTTTTCTTGGAAATATAAACATGTCATATCTACAGCCTCGCTCACTTCTATGCATCAGGCTAAATTATTCCGTATACTGACGAGCTTGCATTTAATTTTAGATGAGTTTGATATTTTCGGAGACGCTGAAGACTAGGCTGCCAGACAGGCTGACTTGAGCCAGTCTCGTGTAGCTGAAGACCTCCATGCACCGAGCACAGGCTGCCTCGAGCCATGTAGCTGAAGACCTCCATGCACCGAGCACAGGCTGCCTCGAGTGCAGGGATGTTCTTCAATTACGGGAAGACGTTCTGAAGTCTCGTGGGAGACGGTGACGTCTGACACGAGCTCGAGAAACGTAACTCAATAATGCGTTCAGGACAACTTCTGGGAAAACGGCTACAATAATTAAATGTTTGGACATTCGTTCGCTCAATAGTAATAACGACGGCTTTCAAAAATTGAATGAAGGTATATTTTTATTTAAAATTGAGCGTATTATAAAAATATACCTAGAATAGTTGTAACGAATTACGGTTAATTTGAATTTTTTTAGTCAGAATATCGATTGTTAGGACATTCACATCTTCCTGCGTTCAGTATAAAATAATAATAAATCAGCAATGTATTGAGTAAAGAGGATGATCGTGTTTTGCCATCAATGAAATATGGCGAACTATTTGATTTGGATGCTTTGGTGTTTCCCAACGAAGTATCATAAGCACATATTTGAAGTGCCTAAAAATTTTAAATATTTTGAATCGAAACTCAACAGGAATCGAGATATTTTTGTTTTAGTTAATCTTCGAAATCAACAAATGTGTCTAGATATATCCCTTCAAGTTGAAAATTTGCCACAAGAAGCTTCTCATTTCATGCAAATATGTTGTTGCTTTAAAGAAGGAATTTCTTCATAATGTTTGCATGACAATCTCACCAAGAAGCTTTTTGTCAAATTAATTAATTTCCGCTATTTGTTTGCTTGACATTCATCACCAGACATTGGGAAGTTGCAGTTTTTAGCGCTTTTTCTCATTCACGGAAAAATGCCCTATTGTGCTCGTCATGTCCGTCTGTGCGTCCGTCTGTCTGTTCGTGATTTCACGTTTTCGTCGACGAGAAAATGCGCTCTCTGTCACTCACTGCATCGAGTATTGAGTTATATTTTTTGTATCTAGAATATATGCGACATTATTAAATTATTAGCGCTGTTATTAAACCAGTGTTTTAACATATGTAATCCCAAGTATTTTCTATTTTCACTTGTATTTATAGTAAGATGAGAGAAACTTTTCAGCAAACTGCAATACTTCACAATCTAGGAAGACCAAATCGTATGAAACGAAACATATGTCCTAAGCCTGAAACTCAACGTTTAATTAACAGGTTTGTTTATTTCCTTGCGGTCAAAAGCGTGTATGTATAACATAATCACAGTACACCATATTAAACGCATTGGGAAATATGTTATTATAAAATCGAGCGATGATTATTGTGCGGTGTGAATCCAAAGCGGACGAAAAGGCCTGGTAATGATCTCCGGCCTATGTTGCCAACCAGAACCACGAACTTCGAAAGTGTCTTACAACGACAAATAATTTCCTGTGAGCATTAACACATTCTCTATACGGTTGTGGATTCCTGCAGATGTAGTAAATCGACATATTTTGGTGGCTGAAAACTTTTTCGACTGCATGAAACCTTGTACTTCACTAGAAAAAATCCTGACAGTTGAAGTAACTAACCCTGTTTACATCTCTGATCAGGCGCTGGCATATAGAAAGCACAAATCGAAAATTGCGTTTTAAAGTCTCTGCGGGCTCATTCAAATTTCAGCGCGAAATTTTATCAAAACTAAATTACTGCACCTGGATATTTTATTTTGACATTATGATAATTAATGACAGCATAATTTAATATGTCTCTGAACGTGAATAATGACAGAAATTTTAAAAGTTATGAGATGTTATCGCTGGCATCAAAATTCACAAACCTGCTTATGTTTGTTCGCATATAACTTTCGATGATAATATATTGAAAGCAGATGAAGTCAATGTATTACTAAGGAAATTTACAGCTATCAATGTCTATACACAAAAGTCTAATTGACTGGATGGTTGTATGGTCAGAGGATAGTGCGACTGATGCTGAGCACCCATCTCATCGACTGAAAAGGTTTGATGGCAGGTGGAAAGAAATTCTCATTAACCTATGCATTTCTGCATAGATTTCAATGCTGTTAACATTGAGAAACTTCAAAATATCTCTCGTGCAAGAAATATTTGCTGAATAAATTTTAATTTTGCGCAATCCAACTAATTTGAGCAATCCAATTTGGATTGCTCAGTTTTGGAGTGACATTTATAGCCAAATTAAAATTTATTTAGCAAGTTATTCATAAAGCTCACATCACCGCCATGAAGTCATCATTCAGTTTAAATGAATATTTTTACCTTTTTTTTACTATTGAGGTTATTATTAAAAAAAATTTACCCCGATTGAAGTTAGTCTCCAACAAGGTGAACGAAAGCAATTTTTGCATTTTTTTCTCATTTTCAATTTATGAAAGCTGGCTCTGAGTGTCAGTTTGTGGAAAAATGTTTATTCTTAGAGTTACCATACATATTGGAGCGTTATGACGCCCACCATTTTTAGGAGGAGCAACGGTGGACCCACCATCAATAATTCATCGATGCGTCAAGGGAGATATCCAATTTATAGTCCGCCAGTCGCCACCAACGAAAAGAGGAGAGATATTTTAATTTTTTTTAATATCATTACTTTTGATGATTCTCGCCATCGATCATTTGTAAGAAAACAATTATAAACTCTATGAACTTTTTCATTAATAAAATATTCATACGATTCCGAGTGACGATTAATTAATTAACAATGATTGAAAATTTTAACTTCTATCAACAAAATAAGTTGATACCTATTATTTCTTTCTTTTAATAAATTATCGAAATAAATGTTACTAAAATAAGAATTCGTGAGTAAATATTACAGATTTATCACCTCCAATTAAATGCGATCCACGACACTATCAAATTTTTTGGTTTAAATATACTAGAGAAGACTACTGCGGTAATAAAATATGATCGGATACCATACACTGCATTCGGGCGTTCAACTCGCCGACTATATGACGATTCCGGATTTCCAAATCCTTTATTTACAAATTATTTTCAGGAACAAATCATAAGCAGTTCTACTAACAAATTTAAATATGAAGGAATTATTCCGCATGCTCTTTACACATAACTACCAATAACTCTGAATAATACTTTATACGTTGCTTCTTGTTTCTGCCGGCACTAAATATTTACCTAAATTCAACTTTCAATTGTTTGACGGCAAGTAACGTAGAATTTCTGCTTGCTGCTTAGACACAAATAATTTAATCCCGGCGCCAGCATTCGCACTATCATAGGTCACAGGCCAATCATGACTCCAGTAGTCCCATATCAGCTCGGTTTCCACCCTCTTCTATTAATTCCAAAGATCGACCCAGTGAAGCATGGTATGAGATGCGTACCAAGCCGAGCGTGAAAAATGGTAGCTTTATTCATTATCCAGACTCTTCTGCAGGAGGAATGGGCGAGACGTTAGCGGCATGTTGTGTGAACTACACGTCTTAAAATTTAATATAAAAATCACTCGGTGCTGAGTCCATTGAAATTTCAATGAAAATTCTAATGAAAATTATTATATTCTTATATTCTTGTTAAAATTATTATATAAGAATTCTTGTTCAGTTATACGTATTTCATTATAAGTCATCTTTAATCTGTCCATGGTAAGGAATTATGACATCATACAATGCAAGACAGTCAATTACGTTCATATTTCAACATCTGAAAACGTACAGAAATAAAGGCTTCCCAGTTAAATTAGCGCATCTTGAATATGAAATTAGATGTACTACCAAATTGCAACAGCTCGTTTGATGCATAACTGGTGTGATATCAATACATTTTTGGTCATACAAATGAAACTCGCTTTGCATTAGACGACTAGCTCCAATTTCTGCGTAATTGTTCATCCATAATTTTTTTAGCATTTCAGTTAACTTACGCAGACTCGTTTTTGACAATAAAGTTGTTTGAGATCGTGAACAGTTTTATTATTCAACTTAAGTCATAGAACATTGCCATTTTCATTAAACTCGTAGGATAACATAAATCAAAAATCAATATAGCGGCAATTTCGCACGGAAAAATATAAACCTATTTTCACGTGTCACGGAACAGGGCCTTTCCAATCCCAAATAATCAAGTGTCCGGTTGATTGTGTAGGGTTTAACAACAGCAACTCTAGCCTACGCAGTGAAGAAAAGCAAATATTGCATTCAGGTATTTTAGTTTACTTTAACTTTGCCTGTAATACTGCAGTCAGCCCATTTCATGCATGTGCTGGGACATTAAATCTAGGCGGTAATTTAGCAAGCCTGTAACTAATACTTCTATGTGATTAATGACTGCGCCGATGAGCCCTAAAATGACGCAGGGAGCGAAGAAAATTGTTGAATCTGTCATCCTTGCCGCCGGACACGAACGAGGGTAAGCACTTCAGCCCATTAGAGCGTCACTTTTGTTACCATCGTGCGTCTGCAACGAGCGATCATGCCCTCAAAAAATCGCATCACGTCAGCTTCTACGCTAAGTTGCTTGCAAAAATGCAGATATTAAGCTTTTTTCATTATATGAGTTTCCACAAGCAAACGTATCCAATTGGTATTAATAATGTCTGCATTCAAACGTGTTCTATTAATTCCGGAATATCTTTTGGAATAATATTGTTCCGGGAAATGAACGTTCAAAACTGTGAGTACAATCGTAAATGATACTATAGAGCTCAGTCTATAATTGGGGACTTAATATGTTCTCAACCTTCCTGTTACAAAAGTTTCCTACTAAATATTTACATATATCAAAGGTTTGCGCAGCAACCTTGGCGTGAAAGAAGCATTAATACGCACTTATTATTATTAAATTAAAATTAAATTATTAATTTACGAATTAAATTGATAAACACGCACAAACTTACAGGATATTTCAATAATGTAAATGGAAATCAATTCACAGAACTTGTTGAGCCGGACAAGTATCTGTGTATCAGTTTACGTTTGAATAAAGAGAAAAACTTGTTTAATATCATCAATATTGTCATTTAAATATTGAGATTGGTCCAGGGACGCATTTACATTATCTTGCACATAAAACTTCAGCTGTTTCACATTCAGTTGATCACTCGAAAAACTTTGCTTTTGTCGCCCTAAAGTCCAATATCTCGATCACAGCTGCAGGGTGCAATTAAGTCGAACGACAATTTTAGCTGGCGTAGGCGTGTACATTCAGGCAAACCTGGTTATCTTACAATTAAATTTATTTCGTTAGTCTGGATGGTTTCCTTAAGGTAATATAGGATTCAATTATAGTAATGAATGTCGACGAAATCTATTAAGCATCGCACTGGCTGTCATTTATAGCCTCATTGGATGATAGAACGATATCAGGTCATAAGCTGAGATTTAACAATCGAGTCAATAACTGTTGAACGTTGAGTATTCTAGTGTTTTATTTATTAAAATTCATAATACAAGTTAAATAGATAAGGAATCTCTAGTATTTATATGTTCCGACATCAGACCTGCACAGTGCTCTACTATAAACGCCATGTCATCGATTAAGGTTCGTTCAAAGCCTGCAGCGTACACCGTATCCTGGTTACGTGGGAAAAATTCGGCATTTCCGCGACAACTGGACGTTAGAAGCAGAATTTAGAGACAGCAAAGCTCCTAATTTAGGCAGCATATGACTCATCCAGCGATAAGGCAAGCGCAATATACAGAGAAAAATTGTGCCTCTGAATTTGTGTTGTCATGTATTTCTGTAACTTCTACCCATAGATGTTTCTGGGTTCAAAGTCCGGATTTGCTTGTAGATCTTAGGTTGTAATCCAAAGTATAGAATAAATGTTCAATAATTATGAAAAATGTACCCTTTAAATTGAAAAAATAATCTAGGAAAATATAACGTAGATGCAGAGACACTGGGAAGATAAACAATAGGCTATTATTAAAATCCAGTTTCGTGTTTTAGTGACTGCTCTAAGCGGAATTCAAAGTTATGGTTTTTCTGATTTTCAAGTAAAATTCATTCCAACGAGACAGAAGAGAAAAATTCGAGCTTTTCATTCGTTTTGAATTAGTCCTTTTATTTATTAACTACGGCGCTATAATTACATTTAATTTATGATCAATAATAGCTACTAGTCCGTTTATGCTTCTATTCCACTCAAATTATTTATATGAGTAAATTTTGTGTGGAACCGCAACGCGGCAAAACTCTTCATCGCTCTCTGCCCCCAAGAAGCGGCTTTCATGCAAGTCATCTCTGAGTGCCAGGGACAAGTGTCATATAACCTGACCCTCGCATATTCTGGCCGCGTGCGCCATGTTTACAAATGACGCTGTGACAATTTGTATCTTTGCTGGCAACCCTTAATGAGAACAAACAAGTATTTTTCAAAAAAATCTGCCTCTGGTTTTCAATAGAACTTTTATGAAAGTGAAACTTCTCCCAAAAATTATCTAAAGCCTATTTATTTCTTCATGACATATTCCTGCTTTTTTGTAGCTATTGCTTAACCAAATAAAAATCACACCTATAGAAAAATTGTAGGTTTTGGGTACCAAATTTTGGAGTAAAAAAAAATTTTTCTTGCGAACTTTAAAATAATTTTAATTGTTAATTTTACTGGCAATTATTGTTTACATCCTCGAAAGAGTTATGGTATTTCATGAAATATTGTGTGGTATTTAGTTGAAGAATGGTATTTTGGAATTTCTTTGTAGGAGAATGTTACGTGCAAGTTTATTTTGTTAACATTCTATCAGAGCAAGAAGTAATACACGTTGAAGCAACAATATGACGTTGTTCCCGATTACAGTTTTCTTGGAAAAGCTCCACGACCTAAATTAGAATAGAAACCGAATTATCATCGTGAATAAGGAAATATACCGAGTAACTTCTCATATTTGACTTTCCAAGTAGTGTTCGACTAGAGATGATTAATAAAAAATTCCAATTTACGAACGAAATGGAGTCTTCTAGTCGTGTTCATTTTGGACCATGTGTTCAAGTTCCGCGAAATGCTCCAGCGAAACTAAATCCTATGTTCTCGAAACTGCATTTGCGAGGAAGCCGTAAGTGCTTTTGTTAGGCGATCACTTGCGAGAGAAGTGCGAATGCTGACGCCGGGACTAAATTATTTGTGTCTAAGCAGCAAGCAGAAATTCTACGTTACTTGCCGTCAAACAATTGAAAGTTGAATTTTGAAAAATATTTAGTGCCGTCAGAAACAAGAAGCAACATATAAAATATTATTCAAAGTTATTGACAGTTCTGTGTAAACAGTGTGCCGAATAATTCCTTCATATTTAAGTTTAGTTGTAAAACTGCCTATGGTTTGCTCCTGAAAATAATTTGTAAATAAAAGTTTTGGGAATACGGAATCGTCAAAGTAGGCGTGTTAAACGCTCGGATGCAGTATACGGTATCCGATCATTTTTTACTACCACAGTAGTCTTCTCTAGTATATTTAAAATAAAAAATTTGATAGTGTCGTGGATCGCATTTAATAGGAGCTGATAAATCTGTAATATTTACTCACTAATTCTTATTTTATTAACATTTATTTCGATAATATATTAAAAGAAAGAAATAATAGGTATCAAGTTATTTTGTTGATAAAAGTTAAAAATTTTCAATCATCGTTAATGAATTAATCGTCACTCGGAATCATATGCATATTTTATTAATGGAAAAGTTCTTAGAGTTTATAATAGTTTTCTCACGAATAAGAACTCGCGGGCGAAAAAACTCTTCAGGAGTCCTCATTGGAGGACATAGAGAGCAAGAACGATGGTGCAACATTGAATCTCATTAATATTGAGCGTCTAAAATCGTCTCAGTATGATAGCGAAGACATGAATAAACACGATTTTTTCCAAGAGTCGGTTAAAGAACAGATCGATGGCGAGAATCATCAAAAGTAATGTCATTAGAAAAAAAAATTAAAATATTCCTCCTCTTTTCGTTGGTGGCGACTGGCGGACTATAAATTGGATATCTCCCTTGACGCATCGATGAATTATTGATGGTGGGTCCACCGTTGCTCCTCCTAAAAATGGTGGGCGTCATAACGCTCCAATATGTATGGTAACTCTAAGAATAAACATTTTTCCACAAACTGACACTCAGAGCCAGCTTTCATAAATTGAAAATGAGAAAAAAATGCAAAGATTGCTTTCGTTCACCTAACTTCAATCGGGGTAAATTTCTTTTGAATAATAACCTTATTAGTAGAAAAACAGGTAAAAATATTCATGTGAACTGAATGATGACTTCTAAGCAGTGGTGTGAGCTTTATGAATAACTTGCTGAATAAATTTTAATTTGGCTATAAATGTCACTCCAAAACTGAGCAATCCAAATTGGATTGCTCAAATTAGTTGGATTGCCCAAAATTAAAATTTATTCAGCAAATATTTCTTGCACGAGAGATACTTTGAAGTTTCTCAATGTTAACTGCATTGAAATCCATGCAGAAATGCATAGGTACATGGGAATTTCTTTCCACCTGCCATCAAACCTTTCAGTCGATGAGATGGGTGCTCAGCATCAGTCGCACTCTTCCTCCCACCATAAAACCATCCAGTCAATTAGGCTTTCAATTATAGACATCGATGGCTGTAAATTTCTTTAGTATTTCATTGACTTAATCTGGTTTTAATATATTATCATCGAAAGTTATATGCGAACAAACATAAGCGTAATGTGAACTTTGATGCCAGCGATAACATCTCATAACTTTTAAAATTTCTGTCATTATTCACGTTCAGAGACATATTTAGTTATGCTGTCAATAATTATCATAATGTCAAAATAAAATATCCAGGTGCAGTGATTTGGTTTTGATTAACTTTCGCGCTGAAATTTGAATGAGCCCGCTGGACTTTAAAACGCAATTTTCGATTTGTGCTTTCTATATGCCAGCGCCTGATCAGAGATGTAAACAGGGTTAGTTACTTCAACTGTCAGGACTTTTTCTAGTGAAGTACAAGGTTTCATGCAGTCGAAAAAGTTTTCAGCCACCAAAATATGTCGATTTACTACATCTGCAGGAATCCACAACCGTATAGAGAATGTGTTAATGCTCACAGGAAATTATTTGTCGTTGTAAGACACTTTCTAAGTTCGTGGTTCTGGTTGGCAACATAGGCTGGAGATCATTACCAGGCCTTTTCGCCCGCTTTGGATTCACACCGCACAATCATTGCTCGACGTTATAATAACATATCTATCAATGCGTTTACTATGATTTATTATGTTATACATACACGCTTTTGACTCCAAGGAAATAAGTAAACCCGTTAATTAAACCATGAGTTTAAGGCTTAAGACATATGCTTCTTTTCATACGATTTGGACTGCCTAGATTATGAAGTTTTGCAGTTTGTAGAAAAGTTGCTCTCATCTTACTAGTATATCAACAAGTGTAAGTTAGAAATTACTTGGGATTACATATGTTGAAACAATGGTATTGATAACAGTGATAAATAATTTAATAATGTCGCAGATATTAAAGCTACAAAAAACTGCGTCTTCCCACTGACTGGTGATGAATGTCAAGCAAGCAAAAAATCGCGGATACTAATTAATTTGACAGAAAGCTTCTTTGTGAGATTGTCATGCAAAATTATGAAGAAATTCCTTCTTTACAGCATCAACATATTTGCATAAAATGAAGAGCTTCTTGTACCAAATTTTCCACTTGAAGAGATATATCTTGACACGTTTGTGGGTTCCGAAGATTAATAAAAGAAATTTTTTTCGATACCCGTTGAGTTTAGATTCGACATATTTGAAATTTTTAGGCACTTCAAATCCGTGTTTATGATACTTCATTGAGAAACATCAAAGCATCCAAATCAAATAGTTCGCCATATTTCATAAATGGCAAAACACGATCATCAGCGGCACTCAATACTTTGCAGATTTATTATTATTTTATACTGAAAGCAGGCAGGTGTGAATGCCCTAATTATCGCTATTCTGACTAAAAATGCGAATTGACCGTAATTCGTTAAAACTATTCTAGGTACAGTGTATTTTTATAATAAGCTCAATTTTAAATACCTACATATATACTTTCATTTTCTTATATACTTTCAATTATACTTTCAATTTTTGAAAGCCGTTTTATTACTATTGAGCAAACGAATGTTCAAACATTTAATTATTGTAGCCGTTTTCCCAGAAGTTGTCCTGAACGCATTATTGAGTTACGTTTCTCGAGTCTCGTGTCAGACGTCACCGTCTCTCACGAGACTTCAGAACGCCTTCTCGTAATTGAAGAACATCCCTGCACTCGAGGCAGCCTGTGCTCGGTGCATGGAGGTCTTCAGCTACATGAGACTGGCTCGAGGCAGTCTGTGCTCGGTGCATGGAAGTCTTCAGCTACAAAATAGTATTTTCAGCTTTCGATAACATTTCTTGAACTGAGCTAAGCTAAATAAATTAAAGCCTGTAGCGCCCTCATATACCAGGAACTCTTATTTTAAAATAAGGAGAATTTGAAATGAAAACAGTAATTTTTATGAAAAATTCAATTTTAAATTGAGTGCAATACGATTAGAATTTGTTAGCATTTCTCAATCTTACTGCCGACTCTTGATTTTTTGTCGTTTAAAACAAAAAGTAAAACTTAATATCCAGGCGATCCCTTTTCGGACTAAATAATTACTTGATTGAATAATTATAATATGGCTGACTAAAGTTCGAATTTCCGACGAAAACAGGCTTTCTCATTCAGTAAAAAAATATAATTGCTGGTTTAATGATGCAGGCTTTTCATAGATACTCACCGCTAATACGCACGAGATTACGAATTATAGTCATACAAAGCTGATAATTTTGTTATGAGTTGATTTATCAAATAAGAAATGGCACCAATTATTGCTTTGACGCAGACTTTTTTAAAAATGAAAAGTTATTAGAGAAATTAAGTCATTGAAAGTCATATGCCAACAAAAATTTACTGACAACAAACGTGTGACTTTGAAAATCTTAATAGAACAATCCAGAAGTTACGATAAATTTGTATCTTGCAAGATAATAGTGAATAAATATGTGTGAAATATTTCCAGAGAGGAGCAATTTTCCTGCTATGGTACGATAATCTCTTAGAAAAACCACTTCTAAATTGGGTTCACATCATCAAACGACGATGTGCCATGAGAAGACTGCTCGTCCAAACAACTTTGGCGCCGCACTGAAGTGAAACACGAGCCAAGTTTTGCGAGCTGAGGTGTTGCAAAACTATTCTGAGCTTGACGTATCGTCTGGCTCCAAACCTGTCACTGAGTTACTCCGAGAGATTTTTCACAGCAAACTAGCGGCTATCATCGCATCCTAAGAAAATGAAAATGCATCAAGTTTCGACCTGAGAGGCTCTCTCACATGTGCCTCGTATCATTGTATATTGAGTTGACAGCAAGCACATCGCTTAACGGGATTTTCATGTGATCAGTTCAGTAGATTTTAAATCAGTTGAAGAGTCTCTGAAGGATATTTGGGCGAGCCATTAATTTAAGTAAGCGACAAGAAATTAAGGAGTATTAGTTTATTACTGTTTATCACCACTATTCAAGCATCTGAATAAGGAAATGCAAACGTTTTCCCAGTTTTGATGTAGTATGAATTAATTTCATTGGACATTGTTCTGTTATACATTCTAAATCACAATCAAAAATATCACTATTGATGGATATACGCCGCTACTTGAATTCGAAAAGTAAATATTGTCATTTAGTTTTTGAAGTCGGTACTACGTTGGAATAAATATAATAGAGAAAGGAATAAAGGCAATCGTGTCCATCAAAATTCACACTCGAAAATTTCAGTTTAAAAAATAAACTTTAGCGAAGCGTTGAATAATGTGGTTTGGTGCAGCGTTGAATGGAAGAATAAAAGATTTTCCGATCATGCGTAAATGGTAATTTGTGCATCTGCATAATTAACACTTATAATGCATTCGAATCTGTAATTATCATTACAAAATTTTAAATTTTTATATAATTATGTCACCGTCTAGTTTTTTTTATGAGATCCGCTACTTGTACAATAATTTTGTACAGTGCAACTGATATTATTTCACTAGCTGAGATCGCTCGTCTAAAACCGATTTGATTGTGAACCTAAAACATAAGCTGTTATAGATCATTTCATTTCTTGTAAAAAATTATTTGGAGTTGGATGTCGCTTATTTGGGTTTACACATTTTTAACACGAGCAGCTAGGTCATGTTTCAGGAACGTATAATTCAGGAGAATTTATTAGATGTCAATGAATTAAACTCGTTTATTTATTTCATTAAAAGAGTTAATGCCATCGTGTTAAGTGTATTGTTTCAAAAATTTGCGCTACTTGAAAAACCTGCTTTTTGAATAGTTATTTCGTATAATACATTTTATAACGTCATTTTCCGTATTGGCAAGTAATACATTTACTATATAAGTGCATCCGGTAACGTAAAAACTATGTAACAGAATTAAGTGTGATATTCCACATTTTTGGGTTGACGAGATGTGTCACGATAATACCACTATTCATGATATCGCCATATTGCGTATACCCTGCGCAAACGCAGCACATACGATTTCAGTCAAAATACATAACCTTGTTCTTACTGCACGAAAAATTGAATTGTGTCCGAAAACTATATCGCGCAGTGATAAATATAGTGAGTAAACTGAGCTATACTACCAAATTCTTTGCAGTGATTGGTCAATTTTGGCCAAGATGTCGGCGGCTTCGAATGGTGTATAACATTGGTCCAGGACACAGGAACGTCGAACAATGTTCTGCATGAAGGCCCAGAGCAGAATAGGGGAAGTGAGCTAGTGGTAATCTAGGACGATAACTTTTTTCATGGAGTTAGTCAAACGTGCAACGACTGTAGATCATAGAATCGTTGCGTTTTTTAACAAAAACCTAGTTTTAACAACACTTACATTTCTAATCAGTGTACAATTATTGATTTAGATTTTTTACGTTACTTGACTCGTTTTTCTGGCTGTTCAGGTTTCAATCTCTTCCGATCCGAGTCTCTCCGTTTACCATAATTGTATTTTCGACATTCTGAACTGATGATGAAGCTGGTCTCTGCAACGTATCCAATAATTTAAAATGGTATTTCCTAGTATTTTTTAATTCCTGGTTAATCTGCGATTTGAGCAAAATAATGCTATATTTGCTCCTCGTTCTAGTCATAACTTGTGTAAAACCCCACTAATTTTGGACTGTAGCGGGTTTCAAGTCATACAGACAAGAACAAATCATTGACTCTGGACCAGAAAAATCCTAACTAGCGCAGTAGTTTTGTTCATCTAATAGCAATGCAAGATTCGCCAGCGATAAGTTCTTCCGAAAAAATTTGACCTAGCCGCTGGAAAGTTCCTCGAAAGCTCGGATGGAAGCCTAGATCGTCGTGTCTGTTAAGCTGCAACTTCCACGGGAATTCCACAGAAAAAAATTTCAAAACTCCCGAACTAATCAAGCTCTCAATGGCAAGAAGTTCATGACAGAAGAAATTGCGATGTTTAAAGACAGAGCACGTGACGGGAATCTTGGCTTGTTTCGTTTTTCGCTTTTCTCTCCTGCCAACCATTGTTCGCCATCATTTTTAATTTAAAATTTAAAATGTATGTAAACCTATGCAAATCCCAGTGCAGTTCAGCGCAGAAGTAAACGTTAACAATTTGAACGGTAATGTGCATATCTTTGCGGAACTTTATGTTCGAAACGGCCGAATGATCCGGCTAAAAAAAATATATATATATATATATATCGGTAATACTAATTGTTTAGACAAAAGAGGCTTGTAAATAATTAGCTTGACAACCTGTAAAATCCTATTTATGCACTTATACTCGAATTGCTGGTTCAGTATATAGAATTGGGGATACTTAATTTAGACTCAGATACATTTATTTCGTTATATCCCAGACTGTCGTTTGAACAGTACCAAGGATGATACAGTGCTTATGAATGAAGACTAATCGCTGCATTAATATCATTAATAATATTAATGTGCTGGTCTGAAGCTTAATTATGCGCAGCTCGTAACGCGTTCGTCGAAATCAAGCGCAGGCTTCATTTAATCCGCCATTTAACAGTTGGGGTGCGTGCCTGATGATGAATATGTAAGATCATTGATAATGTTGGTGGCGTGGCCGCTGGAGGGAAGCGGAAATGCTTGAGACAATCACTATTTTCCATTTGAAATAATTGAACTGTCTTTAGATTAGAATTGAATTGTCTAAGAAAGAGAATGGCACAAATACGAGAAAAAACTAGTAAATGGAAAGTTTGTGGAGGATGCCATTGTATGTTAATTAGCCTCGCACGTGATGCGAAATTTTTGCCTCTTAAATGAGGCAAACATTTATAAAGGCGATAATTTGTTCGGTATTGAGAGCACATGATTGCTTAAATCGCAAATTTATCATGAATTCAAAATCAAAGAAAACAGCAAAAATATTACCATTTCAAATGAGAGAAAACGTTTCGGAGTCTAGCTCCAGCCATTGCGCTCCGCCAGCCTGGTTTATAAATTGAGTGATGTATGCATCTGCGTATGTCGGAATGATATGATGCAATTTCTACATTAGGCTAACGGAGCACAAGATCACGAGTTATAGAATAGAAAACATGCTTGCGCATCCTCCTCATTCAGCTGTACGCGTTCATGCCGAACAGTGCAACGTCCATGCATGTGTCCGATGGGGATTTCAGAGCTTTAGCCTCTACAACCGCGGTGTTTCCGATTTGCGAATTCAGAATCCCTGCACATTATTATACAGAAGCCTGGTTTAAATGCCGCCAACAGTTCCTATCCCCTCGAAATATTTAATCGATTAGTTTTTCTGCTCCTATTTTCATCCTTTTTATTTGTTTTCATCTGACGATTGAGGTTTTAATTTCATCAATGTGAAGTTTTGTTTGCCAGTTGTTTGCACTCGTGTTCTAGGTTTTTGAACCGACGATGGAGCTGTGAACTCTGAAATGTATTCTCTCATTATAAATTGGGAATTTTTACTGTTTATTTATTGCTGTTAAACTCTTGATTTGCACCGAAAACGGACTGATACTACAAATGAGTACTCGGCATGATCATATCAACGCTTTCTGAAATAATGAGTACAGCTACGCAAAAATGGACATAACTTACAAGAGTGTCGCTAAGATGAACTAAACAACATCTTATTTAAGAAATATGGGTAAAACTGGAATCAAATATTACTAGACAAACCCAAAAACATCATGATTTAAAAGAAAACCGTGTTTGCTCATTTAAATCTTTTACGTTGAAAACAGACACACGTTTCAATTTTCACGAAACATTTGCAGCAGATGTAGAAGATTCTCTTAACAAAACGACGTCCTCTCAAATTTAAAAAGGAGGAATTGCCTGCATCTGCAATAAGTAGGTTTTTGACGGCTCGTACGCTCTACTGTCCCTTGTCAAAGGAGTAATTTTGTCAGCACAATATTATCGGAAGCAAGGCTCGCTTGTTCTGATTCATTGCCATGATATGACACGTGTCTTTGAATTCGAATGTGCACAATAAGTTGACCGCGATACTTTCAAAAAGAAAACAAATAAACAAAGGCTTTCAATGAAGAACATGGCCAAACAGTTGATGTAGCACATAAAGTAAAACAACCAAGTCCTTAATTGAAAAAAGTAACTCATGTGCATATTAAATGTGACGTAGTTTTCAATTAAATGATTAAATCTGGCAAAATGCTTGCACGCCATGTTCCAGGATGTAGAGTAAAAAAATGCTGAAGTAATGATGCACACAAACTAGCTACGCAATATACGCTAATTCTCATAGAACTGATTCGGAATGTACATATATGAAAATATATACTCTGCTTCTGATTAGGCTAGCAATAACCTAGGATTTTTCAAAGGTTGAATAAAATGTCAAGAATTTCGCCTCAGCGGTGCAGCTCACCCAAAATAACTGATTTGTTTACACAACCAAAAACATTT
Source organism: Hyalella azteca (assembly GCF_000764305.2). NCBI lineage: Eukaryota > Metazoa > Arthropoda > Malacostraca > Amphipoda > Hyalellidae > Hyalella > Hyalella azteca. The sequence goes on along the minus strand of NW_025938406.1, from coordinate 2,688 downwards.
GACACGTCGTCAAAATTGTGTCTTGACTTGAGCTGACTTATTTTGTCTCGGGTTCACGCTGGTGTCAATGGGTCAACCTTGAAGTTTTACCCATTCACTCTTTTTCAATTAAAGGATTAAAAGACTAAACTGCGCCTTTAAAGGACTAGAACCCAGCGCATTTGCGCAGGGTTCTTGTGGTTATCTGATAATTTTTTGCTGTTCTCACTCAACTGTCAATGTAACATAACCTAGCGCGTGTTTGACGATTCTATCATAGTGGCGGGTAAGCTTCCGGAATGCTTAGAACTTGAATTTACATCTATTTTACTGCATGAATGTATTGTGTATAAACATGGCTTGCCTAAAATACTGGTATTTACTTCGTTGGCATCTGCTTGTGTATTTTAGTACGGTAGAGGATTTGCAGCTTCCAGCTGGCCTTGTTGAAATATAAGATAAATTTTCATATTGTTTGTAGATAATTAATGCATTTTTTTGCATTGCATATCGTAGATGAAACGAGCGTTTTTGTTTACAATAACATTGGCTGGCTGCCAATCATTTTGTAGGCCTAAAATTCCACCCTGGATACCTAATCCTCACTAAAATTCCGGATCACCAACATTTCATCATTTCAGCTAAAGTTTGACCCCTGAAGCTGCTATTTTATGAAACCACTGCTAGCACTTTGTTGACATATAGGTTGAAAATTTTTCCGCAATAGCAAAAGAATACCATTGTCTTTTTAGTGTCATGATAAAATCTGTTTAAAAAATAATTAAAAATAAAACTAAAAAAATCTTGTCTCTCCTCTTACTTAATTAAGAAATTTGATTGAAACGTCGCTGATGATATTGGGCTAGTGTTACGAGCGATGTTTGGATTACATATTTAAAAACCAGAGGCACAACGAGCAAGTATCATCAAAATTTATAAGAATTAAAAGGACAGCCCATGCAGTGTTAGGTATTAATTAAGGTGAAATTACTCCTATACGTATTATACTCCTTTTCGAATAGAACTCTACTGTCGCGATTAACAAGTCAATGTAAGGCAGACAAGCCTTTGTCATGCAGTCTTGTATCACATTAATTATACCAATTACAGTACATGCAGTAATCACATCACACCTGCCTCGCCTCTGCTCTTCCCGCGTCTTAGCCCAGACTTCAAAGCGATTTAATGAGTGAGCGTAATACCTAGGGCCATACTTTCAAAATTCGCTAAGTGAACGTAGTAATTACGCTCTTTTTCTTGTCTATGATTGGTGGATTTTGCTTCTAAGCCGTCAATGATTGGCTGATGAACTTACGATCTCTTAACTTTTTTGAAAGTATGGGCCCGGCTACATCGTTTGTGTGGAGATCGCACGAAATGAAGCTAGCGACATGAATGCATACATACAAGGTCCATTTTAATCGGCTGAATACCATCGGCTCGAATTCTCAGTTTTATAGGAAACTCAAGTTTACTTGTGATCCGATTATTTTTGGTTATTCCTGCAGTAGTAACGCTTGATCTTTATGTCAGTGACAACAAACACTGTGTAAATTAAGGTACGCGCATCATTTCCCAATCATCTGAGAATAGGGCACAGGTGTCGCAAACTTCGTAAAAGCATTTTGTAGCCGCCATTTTCCCTTTTTCCGAAATTTGTAGCTATAGAATTAGCCTACTCGACGCAGTTGATTTCTCCAGCGTCACAGCATTCATCGTTAGCCCTTGTTATACGGATGCCTGCACAACCAGAGGAATCAAGCTATTCGGTTCGTTNACACCCCTGCCACTCCCCCTAACGCCTGTCTCTTATACACATCTAGATGTGTATAAGAGACAGGCATATCAGACGTGCAGTCGTACATTTATTTTTGCCTTCAACCACTTCACATTACCACGAGAATTTACTTAGCATAAATTCACGATTTATATTTAAAATAAATTGGAGACAAAGTCAAAAAAATTATCAATGTGTAGCTGGGAATAGTTTTTTGTCAATGAAATTGTCAAGGCCTGATTCCTTCTTGACCGAACAAAACAAAAAATCTAAAATAAATCGAAAATGTTCAAGACCTGTCTTAATACAGAAACAAATATCATCGAACAATATTCGTTTTTTTTATACGAAAATATTTTAATAGAATAGAATATTTTAATATACGAAACACTTTCGATACAGCTTATATACGGAAAAAGCATCCGGGGACCCTAAGATTTGACCGATGATCGGCATGAAAGGACGAATAAAAATAACGATTAAAAACTAAAATAATAAACAAACCATATATATAAAAAAACTAAACCGTGTGTCCCTTAAGCTCTTTTCCTAACTTTGGAGACTATCGGAAGAATACATACTGTAAGTAACAGAAGAATACATAAATATAACTGAAGAATACATACTGTAAGTAACTTATGAATATATAAATAACTGATGAATACATAAGTAACTGAAGAATACATAAATATAACTGCTGAATACATAAATATAACTTATGAATACATAAATATAACTGAAGAATACATACTGTAAGTAACTTATGAATACATAAATATAACTGAAGAATACATAAATGACTGCTGAATACATAAATATAACTGAAGAATACATAAATAACTGAAGAATACATAAATATAACTGAAGAATACATAAATAACTGATGAATACATAAGTAACTGAAGAATACATAAATATAACTGAAGAATACA
>NW_025938405.1:0-19975 GCF_000764305.2 Hyalella azteca | reverse complement strand
TGTTTGTTGCAGCCCCTGACAGATGCCAGCTACGATGCAGTTTGCTGATATAACGGCCAATATTGTGCACAACTGAAGCCAGAATTTCAGGTACATCGGCGTTTCGTGCTATAGTTTCTAGTTACGTTGATATAATATCACAATTATTGTTTGTTGTAAATTGTAATTGAGAATTAATAACATAAAGTGATTGTACTGTTTTTAAAATTTGCTAAGATTAAAAGACTATCCAAATGCTCATCAGCTTTTAAATGCATGAATTCAAACCAACATCCGGATAAAAAAGTCTATTCCTGCGTAATAAAACTTCAATGATACAATGTGGGTGGAACATAACTGGCACAGTTTATGAATAGAATCTTGCAGTTGTTTTCCCACCTCCATGTATATTATAGACTAATATATATATAGGGCTGGGAGGAAGAAAAATTTAATTATATAGCGTCTTAGGAGTTCTATAATTGAAACTCATCATAAAATATCCGCAAATAACCAATGGTGTAATTTTCAATGAATTCGAATTTATTGTTAGTATCGCTCCTCCAATTTACCGCGAGTTTTATTTGTTAAGAGTTGTTTACATTCATGGTGCTTCAGCAGTAGTGTAAGAAGCCATATTTTCACATGAATTTCTTTCACCTATCTTTTTGTCCATGTTTTAATCATGTTCGATTTTTTCCAGATATTTGTTTTTTTTTTTTATTGAAGTGAAGAAGAGGAAGAGATCTTCAATTCGTGGTTTAAGCCAAAAACTATGGGGTGTAAACTTTGATTTCAATGTTACTGATAACTACTCTTTTGAATACTTTTAGTTTCATTGAGGAGAATGAAATACTTCTCTAATACAAATATTTAGTTGTTAATAAAAATCTAGTCCGTGAGTGCTCTCCGACTTACTAGGATTTTCTACGATGGCTACTCGAGCGTCACATTTCCCCTACGCACTGCTACAATTACACATCACAGATGAGAGCTTCACATGGAGCATGATTACGGTGTAATTGTAACACTAAAACTTCCCCTTCGCACTACTACATTTCCCTTACGCACTACTACATTTTCCCTACGCACTACTACACATCACAGATGAGAGCTTCACATGGAGCATGGTTATTTTTAATTGTAACACATCATTGACCTGCTGCTCGCCCATATCATTGGTCAAGGTATCGTATGGAGACTTTACTAAAAAATATCTGAATTTAAAATTCATCGAAGGTTTCCGTCTACAAATGTAACATATTTTCAATTGAAATGTCCACCATCAATTCAGGCCAAAGGTTATTTAATTCTGTACCTAGAGTTTCATTCATGAATGCTTGCAGTCTGGTGGATTAATGTTTTGATGAATTCTTTTAATTATATGTTTAACATTTATTCAATTTTTTTCAATTATATTACTTTACGCATGTAATTTTGTAAAAATTATTTTTTTTTTCGAATGAATTGAGCTTTATTCGCTCCTTGTCAAGGGAGGTTTGAATTTTAATTTTTTTACATTCACGAAATTTGAATTTTCCCAAGCATTGCTTGCACGATTTTAAAATGTTTGATGTCACTAAATTTTGAAACAAAAAAGTTCGGTGAATAATTTGTTTTAATTTGAAAGCCATTACGCCACCTTGCTCAACTTGCTTGAGGTACTACGTAAAATTTTTATTATGGGACATAATTATTTTTTCTACAGTTTTCAAGCTAAAGCAATGAGATATATGCCATTCGATTCGTAAAGACCATACCTATCGACTCAAACATTCTTTTAATTTGTGTATGGTTCGTCTTATATACGGGGGAGAAGGAGGGGGGAAAAATGGGAAAAATGCGCATAAAAAAAACTATGGGAAAAATGAAAAAACCCATGTTTGAATCGATAGATATGGTCTTTACGAATCGAATGATACGTGTCTCGATGTTGTAGGATGATGTTTTTGTTAACCCCTTTTTAGCCGTTTTCTTTGAATTTCACGTTTTCTATAAATTTTTTCGAAAATTTATATGAGGAAAATGTTATTGTTTTTACATTTTACGTATGTATGTGAAGTTTCATGATGATCGGATAATAACTGTAGAAGTTTTTCCGGAGGGTAGACGGTCCCTTAATAACATAAAGTGATTGTACTGTTTTTAAAATTTGCTAAGAATAAAAGACTATCCGAATGCTCATCAGCTTTTAAATGCATGAATTGAAACCAACATCCGGATAAGAAGTCTATTCTTGCGTAATAACACTTCGATGATACAATGTGGGTGGAACATAATTAGCACAGTTTATGAATAGAATCTTGCAGTTATTTTCCCACCTCCATGTATATTAAAGACTTACTTAAGGGCTGGAAAGAAGAAACTTTTAATTATACAGCGCCTTAGGAGTTCCGTAATTGAAACTCATCATAAAAGGTCCTCAAATAACCAATGGTGTAATTTTCGCTGAATTCAAATTTATTGTTAGTATTACTCGTCCAAATTACCGCGAGTTTTATTTGTTAAGAGTTACTGACATCCATGGTGCTTCAGCAGTAGTTTATAAGCCATATTTTCACATGTACTGTATTTCTTTTACTTATCATTTTATCCATGTTTTAATCATGCTCGTTTTTGTTCTATGTGTTTGTTTTTTGTTATATTGAAGTAAAGAAGAGGAAGAGATCTTTAATTCCTGGTTTCAGCCGAAAACTATAGGGTGTAAACTTTGGTTTCAATGTTACTGATAACTACTCTTTAGAATGCTTATAGTTTCATTGAGGAGAATGAAATACTTCTCTAATATAAACATTTAGTTGTTAATAAAAATCTGGTCCGTGAGTGCTCTCCAACGTACTAGGATTTTTGAAGATCGCTACTCAAGCGTCACATTTTCCCTTATATACGCACTGCTACAATTACACATCACAGATGAGAGCTTCACATGGATCATGATTACGTTTTAATTGTGACACATTGACCTGCTGTTCGTCCATGTCATTGGTAAGGGTATCATATGGAGAGGTGACCCAAAAATATCTAAAATTAAAATTCATCGAAAGTTTTCTTCTACAAATGCAACATATCTTCAATTAGAATGTCCACCATCAATTCTTGTTAAAATGTTATTTAATTCAGAACCTAGAGTTACATTCATGAATGCTTGCAGTCAGGTGGATTATTGTTTTGAGGAATTCTTTTAATTATATGTTTAACATTTTGTTAATTTTTTCAATTATATCACTTTACGCATGTAATTTTGTCAAAATTCTTGTTTTTTTTCGAATAAATTGAGCTTTTGTAGCTCCTAGTCAAGGGAGTTTTGAATTTTAATTTTTGTTCGATATTCACGAAATTTGAATTTTTCCAGGCATTGCATGAGTTTAAAATGTTTAATATCATTAAATTTTGAAACAAAAAAGTTTGGTGAATAATTTGTTTTAATTTGAAAGCCATTACGTCAGCTTGCTCAACTTGCTTGAGGTACTACTTAAAATTTTTTTATGGGACATAATTATTTTTAATTGTGTTCCCGTTGGTCAAGCTTGATTCAATATAATTTACTGACTCATGCTGTCTAACTTGATTTAATTTTATGTTTTATGTGCTGGCACCTGCAAATCTTGGATTAATTTCATATACATCACCAACCGACACGTGTAAACCTTGTTTAATATTATATATCATATTTTTGTTCCGTCAACCTTGATTTAACATTATATTAAAGTGGTCAATGTGATCCCGTTATGTTTTTGAAATAAAACATTCTTGGTCAGGCAGACGCGAGTACCCGAGATATGCCACAACTTGAGCTGTGCCACAACTTGAGATATGCCACAACTTGAGCTATGCCACAACTTGAGCTATGCCACAACTTGAGCTATGCCACAACTTGAGTTATGCCACAACTTGAGCACATCTCTATAGATCACAACAGCACATCTAACATTATTGTAAACACGAACTGTCCAAACACATCCAAGCCTTTGTTTACCTCATGTTAAGGCTTTGTCCCAGCCTTTGTTCTGCCATGTAGGCGAGGCGCCCAGTAATTGACTAGAGTTTCTCCATAGAGTCTCTGTCATGCGTTACATCACTCATAGAAATGAATGCGTCTCAGTGTCCAAGTAATTACGCGTCTTCTTACCCACAGCGAGCACAGAGAGAGCTCGCATACACAATAATACGCCTTTTTATCATGCTAAACTGAGTCAGTATGACCAATACATTTATAAAAGGCGCATCGCTATTTGAACAAATTCTTGCTCATTTGTCTGAGCGGACACTGAAATATTAATATTTATTACATTATATTATATTTAATAATAACAATCTTTATTTAAATATTATTATTATAAAATACTAACTTGCTCATTTGTCTGAGGTACACTGAGGAGAGCGAGATCCTCGGCATTCCTGCGACACATTCCATCGCTTCTACGGTGTGGATTGCGGACCGGAAATGTTAGCGTATATCAACAAAAAATTCTTCTCTTCACGGCATGAATATTCATTCTTATTGAGTTCCGTCTTTAAGTGTAACATTATTTTCCTTAGTGATATTTTTTGAAACCCCTATTGCTACAGAGCTCTTTAATTGTTAAATTCTTTCACATATTTTATCATTGAGCAGTGCAGGTTCAACCTACTTACATGCAAAATTTTGGCTAGGAAAATAAGTAGTAAAATTTGCGCACCCAATTACATGTTAACGTACAGATTAAGAATACGATATATTATATTATTCTGGATAAGCGCATATAGCACATTAGAAGGTTTTATTTTAAGGGTGAAATGAATTATAGAATTTTTCTCGTAGGCTTTTATGTGCTCATTTACATAGTCAATTGTCTTAAGTAGGTTGAAATAAATAAAAAACACAGCAAAAAGATATTTTGATCATCATCGAATTTAAAAATGACCAATATTTTTTTTGTCACGGAACAAGTTTATTATTTAATGAAATGGTCTCGCAAAGCCATTATAAAGTTCTATCATAAATTTTGGCGCGGGCGAAGCAATATCGTTATATCCAATATAAATTGTGAAGGTCTTTAGGTGCAGGTAATCACCATAATAGAAGTTTTGGCCGCGTCAACACAGCCTCACATTTGAACTTTGAGCGACACCTGCAAATCTCCGGCAGATGCAATCTAATTCCAGCAGACGTCTCCGCAAGCTCGGAATTCTTGCAGCGGGAGCATATATCCTGGGAATTTTTCGGTGCGTTCTCCAGCAAGCCATCCTGAGCAGCACAAGTGTCTGACACTCACAGAAAACCGCCGCGAAGTTAGTGATTTGTTATTATCCTGTTAGTCACGATTTATCAGTGAATTAAATCGATTTCAGCAACTGACGCTTATAGTTTCAAGATGATAAATAGCAGTAGAACACGCATTGGAACTTTAATTTATTAACTGCGAATGAACTTTGTTCCTGTCACAGGACATTGAACTATTCAATAAAGGTTTTAATTTTGTCGGAGACTTCATTTCAAAAATTGCATCCGGTATCAAGCTTATAAAGGGAAATGAGATCGATTGAAAATCTAGCATGTGAAGTCAGTATCTCACAAATTTCCAAGATCGTCTCCCAAGTCAGTCTGTTTGTTCTGGCCAAAACGTCGTGAGAACAGAACGTCGGTTGAGATCTTATGTAGTTGCAGGAACTTTAAGCTCGGTTACGACCTTTAATCCGCTACCTTAGATTCTGCTATAAATTGTAATGAGGACCGGCTAAAGTAGAAACATCTAGAAAATTTTAGGCTTTTCTGTCTGAATCCGGTGAAAAGTTCAATTGTGATGTTATTATTATTGATGAGGATAAACGGAATTGTCGAGTACATCAAAATTTTTGAATCCGTTTTTGTGGTCACATGCGGGAAATTGTCGAATATGATTCTTACATTTAAAGTCGCTGTCAGTTTCAAAAAAGAAGAGTGCACGCACTCCCTTGCTGGCTCACGAAAATACATATCCTGATGGATATTTGAAACCCATCCACAATTTACAGCGATCTTTTTTTGGCAGATCAAAGGGTTGTCATGTCCGCAGTGATGAAAAATTAAGAAACACTTGCCTGAGAACATTCATTTGAGTTACAGTTTAGTCTAACATTACATAACATGAATCGTACGCCTTCATTTCGTTACTTTTCTTATCTCAAATTGATCGAGAAATCAGATGCATTTAAAAACAAAGAAAAACGCGAAAATATACAATATTTAAATTCCCACACAGTAGCTATGTTGATGTGCTCATGCCCGATGATATTAATCACTGAAAATAAAACAAAAAAATTTAATACATAATCACGTAGAAATAATACAATAGTAAATTTTATTAGAGCTTTATGCCTAAAAGGCTCCAATGATTAATTCTTCTTTGTTGTTCTCAAGAAATATTATTGTTTCCTCGGCCTATCCAAGTTTATATACATAAAATCTCGTAATGGACCTTAATGGAAATTTATAAGGACATTCGAGCGAGGTAACGTGATCATTCTTTAGCGGAACAGTATAATATTATTCCTTATATAGTGCGTTATTTGTGTAGGCGGCCGCCATAGTCCTGAAATTACTATAAAGGTAATGAAGAAAACAACTTTTAATATATTGTCTCAGGGCTGAACTGAAAAAAATTAACATGGAAATTCGGTTTGGAAAATTGATCGAGATTTCAGGTCGAACATGGAACTTGTTCGACGAGCAGCACCTAAAATTGTTAATAAAACAATTTAGTAGGGGAACATTTCGAGTTGATGTTATTCTCAGTATCAATATTTTGTAAGAGTACAACAAAATTCATTAATGTTCCTAAAATTTTAGGAAAGTCCCCATAGATTGAAGAGTAAAATAAGTAAATTTATTGGTATGAAAGTAATATTATGTGCTGCTACAGATGTATAACATTCTCTTGTAGAGGTATTATGTGATTCTATAGAAGCAACATTGTAAGCGCGACTGTGATGTCCGAACGCTCTTACTTCAGCGCCAGCCAGACAACCGAACCTTAACCGTGCAGGGAAGTGAACTTACTATTTTTGACACTTTATTGATAAGTAATATAGAAACAAGAACAAAGAAATGAATACAGCAAATGGGATGCACTGAATCTATTGTTTGTAGTAGAGAACCAATACGATTCTAAAAACAAAAAACAATAAATTTAACAGGATGCGGCAATAATACCTAGCCCTTGTTATTCCTAAAAAATAATTACAATTCATAAATATCACAGCACAATATATGAATATCACCAATAACACTATTCACTTAAGTTACACCGCCAGTGAAGCGCAAGTTGCTTCATGACTAAAAGAATATAAAATGACGCGTATCAATTTCTAGCGAGCAGCAGGATGTTTCTATAGATGAACATGCTAGTAAAACCAAATTATCAAACACTAATGAAAAAAGGAGTACAAATTTACCAGAACAAGTATTATAAATAACTATTTGAAAGATCCCAAAAAATGATAAGGAAAATTGCGGTACAAAAATTTGTGACACATAAGGCGCGACTACAATCTTAATTTCAACTCCACCACAACTAAGATCGTCTCCTACGCGCTGCAAGGAAAAAATTGAGTGCTCGAGTCCTGTGGGAGCTGCATTCACGGGTCCAGCAAAAACTAAAAAAGAATCCATTAATAGAAAAACATGTTTCATGAATAGACTTCGGAGTAATTAGAAACGCTGACAATAGAACGGTTTATGAATAGACTTAGATTTAATCAGGCGAGCGTCCCGAAATCAATGATAACAATGAGGTAAAATCTAATATTAGTTTAGTTATTGCAAAGGAATTTTTGATGAATTTCGATTTATTTACAATCAATGTGTGACATTACGTTCTGTCAAATGTTACGTTCGGAAAATAATTTTTTGTCATGGGAGTTTCACTGTGCTAAGGGATAAGGATGGCAAGAATAAATTCTAATTAATTCACTGTATCTCAGGGGAAATAAATCCCAGAATTACCCTGCAAGAAGTCCTTTAACTTTAATCAGTGAACGTTCCTGCTTGTAAGGAATATTTTGTGGTTCCTGTTGGGCAGCATTAAAAGAATGGACTGATATTTCATTCATAAAACTAAGACTGAACACTATCGGATTTGTCGACTATTTTCAGCATTATATTTGTGTTTTTTGGTCCTCGAAGGAAATATTCAGAGAATATGACGAAGAAAATATACACACCTATCGAAGAAAGAAAAGTTCTAAAAAAATACTTACTATGATGCGGTAAAAGTGATTTCATGGAATCGATGTTAAACTTAAAACATAAATCCTGAAGATCTTCGAATGTCTCGGTGTTGAACGAAATCATGAGAGGAAATGCAAACAGGAAATAATTTTTGTTGTCATAATGAAACAGAAACTAAGGAAATTTGCAAAATTATTCGAGAATAATTACTTTATTGAACTTGGATGCCCGGAAAATATCCACTCCAACTTTCACGTACCCAGGACTTGATTTTCTAACTTGACATTCATTAATTTTATTTTAAAATTATTATTTCTTTTCAATCTATAAAACGAGAAAAAATTAAAACGTGTTGACCTGAGCCACACTCATGCGTGTTGACCTGAGCCACACTCACGCGTGTTGACCTCAGCCACACTCACGCGTGTTGACCTGAGCCACACTCACGCGTGTTGACCTCAACCACACTCACGCCTGTTGACCTGAGCCACACTCATGCGTGTTGACCTGAGCCACACTCACGTGTGTTGACTACTTTATTGAACTTGGATACCCAGAAAAAAATCCACTCCAACTTTCATGTTCCCAGGACTTGATTTTCTCACTTGACATTCATTAATTTTTATTTTCAATTTTAATGTTAGNCGTGTTGACCTCAGCCACACTCACGCGTGTTGACCTGAGCCACACTCACGCTTGTTGAACATTCATCGTGTCTGGCTAACGTCAATGAGTGAATGACATCTCACTTGGCTTGCCAGTCTACAATTTTCATATTAATTTCACTTTTAAAATTATCAAAACGTATTACTAAAATCGGAAGCTATTTTCAATAAACATTTCAATCAGAAGCTATGTATGTTGTCAGTAAATTTGTGCAGTATCCCTTTTCACGTACTGAAACTAATTAGCAAAATCGGATGAAATTTCCTACTATAAAATAACTAAATCGTCAACTATTTGAATAATTCCACGGCAATTAAAAACTAAATTTATCCTTATCAATATGTTAGTAAGTTACAGCACTGGCGAGGAAATCGAGGCGACCAGCAGTGTTTGACGTCGCGTTTGGCTGCGTTTGATTGATTCCTTTGCCCCCTCCGCTGCAGAGTGCCGCGCTGACTTGCATTCAGGGGAGACCAAGACAAATTGTTAGTTAGGGACGGATGGAAAACATTCTCCTTCAGAGGTGCTGACTTGCATTCAGGGGAGACCAAGACAAATTGTTAGTTGGGGACGGATGGAAAACAGTCCACTTCAGAGGTGCTGACTTGCATTCAGGGGAGACCAAGACAAATTGTTAGTTAGGGACGGATGGAAAACAGTCCTCTTCAGAGGTGCTGACTTGCATTCAGGGGAGACCAAGACAAATTGTTAGTTAGGGACGGATGGAAAACAGTCCACTTCAGAGGTTCTGACTTGCATTCAGGGGAGACCAAGACAAATTGTTAGTTAGGGACGGATGGAAAACAGTCCAGTTCTACGGTACAAAGTTCGCTATGTTGCTAGATGTTAACATATGATCAGTTAATCAAATATATTGCACAAGCAAAGTAACACAAGCCTTCTTGTTGTGCAATTTTGCGAGTGTAGGTGGCCTCTGGTGTTAGGCTATTTACGTTCTTATTATCATTTAAAAATCAATAAAAAGTAGAGTTTTGCTCGTTATGTTTCATTCAGTAATTTAATGTTAAAGCATACCTTATTGTGCGATTTTATTTTTATATAAAAGTAGCAAAATTTAAAGAAATATTTCACAAGAAATGTAGCATAAGTAATTATAGACTAAACAATAGCAGGCGCAACCTTACTTAATGTACTTTTACCGAAATCGTTTCATCTAAAATTTTCAAATAGTAGGGGGGGACAAATTAAATACAGCAAATAATCAGCTAGTGTATTTAATAAACTTGATTTTTATTCATTTAATTTATTTAATACCGAAAAACTAATCTGGTTTGCAGAATAAAGATGAAACCAGACTCATAAATTCAGTTTATCCCGCGACAGAAAATGTTTCTTGTGAGAATTTTTGTAAGCAAAAGCTCACATTACCTGGGTTTTCTAGTTACCATTTTGATTATCTAACATCTAATCTCATGACGATGGCACACGACGTCGCATTTAGTGCCCCCTGCAACGCGGGAGGGAACAGAAAACGGAATTATTTTTTTCGTTGCGGAGGCACCTCATATCGCGGCTTCCGGAACTCCAGGGTGCACGGCGAGACTGGGTCTCATGGCCGGAGCTTGATATTGCAATGACCCGAAGAAATATTAGTAAATTAGGGTAGTGCCATTTACTGTTGTTATTCGCTTGTGTTCGTCAGAATATGGTGCTAGAAAGCGGCTTCAAACAGCTGATGGATAAAGTATAAAAAAGCCTGCGCAAATTGAATGCTTAAGAAACAAAATATATGGTAGGAAAAGATACTGTAGATGTATAGTTATGAAATACTATAGCAGATCTACAGACGCTGAAAGTATAAGAAGGCAGTACCAAGAGACTGCAGTGCACAAGAATGCAGCAGCAGCAAAAGGACGCAGGATATAGAAGCACTTGAAGGCAGAATGCTGCAACAGAAGATAACAGGCTTGAACAGAAGGCAGCAGGCAGGATCAAACGACAGTAGGTAGGAGCAGAAGGCAGCATGTTGGAGCAGAAGGCAGCAGGTAGGATCAGTATGCAGCAGGTTCTAGTAGAATGCAGCAGGCTGGAGCAGAAGTCAACAGAAATAGGACGCAACAGAGCAGAAGGCATCAACAGAAAGCACAAACAGAAGGTGAAGCATGGGGAGGTGTAGATGGCAAGTAGTGCGATCGCTTCACCTCAGCTTCACCGCCATTACGCAAATGAAGCTAACGGCTCGCCTGCCTCCATTACGACGTCGTTGCCGCGCCGCTCTGCGCTCCTTAAGCCGATACTGCAACAACAATTTTCAAACATTCATTGTGCTTGCTCGGGATTTTCAAGTTCAGGTAAGCTGACCATTCAAGTAATCTGAGCCAGCTTCTAATTCCGGTTAAGGCTTTTTTATCGTTTGTGTAAACGTACTTACAGTTTTGCTTAAAGTGACTGGTGTGAATGTTTCGAGAGGTTCTGCGTGGACTTTAATTTTAAAATCAATTTCCGACACAATTATACTGGTATAAATTGAGCGATCTCATATCTGGTTACCGTCGCACCGAAATTGCATTATCCGGGAAAATTTAACGACACTCAAGCTTCGAATTTCTCGACGCGAAACATTTTGAGCTAACAAGCGCTCGACCAACAGGATGTAATAGGATGAACAGGAGAAAGATGAGCGCTCGACAAACAGGAAAGAGTGCGGGAACAGGAGTGATTGCGACGAACAGGATATGGATCAAAGCTCGACGAATAGAAGAGAGTGGGACGATGAGAAGAAGGGTAACCTGTGCTCGACGAACAGGAGGGAGACGAGTGCTCGACGAACAGGAGGTAGGCGAGTGCTCGATGAACAGGAGGGAGGCGAGTGCTCGATGAACAGGAGGGAGGCGAGTGCTCGACGAACAGGAGGGAGGCGAGTGCTCGACGAACAGGCGATGAGACGATGGCGTTGGTAAACAATTGACGCTTAGATATTTCGCTTTAAACCGCTTACGGATCAGGTCTAGTGATCAGCGAAGCTGAAAGCCTTCGTTAAATCCAAGTGTTCATTATCGTTATTTGATTGATACAACGCACTTGTCAACGTCAAAACATATCAGGCCATTATGCGTTATTCAATATTCATATACATTTATAATGTAGTGAAATAAACGAAAATGTTATCATTCTAAGCATGTTTTAAGTATGTATCAATATGACTGAGCTTCAAGTTCACGAAAAATTTACAGAAAGTTAAAAAGTGAAAATAATTCAATAATATATTAACACAATGTATTAGAACTCATGAAATAGCTAAGACAGTGATGCAATTTCCATAAAAATTGAAATTATACTAGTTAAACTAGTTCACTCATGGGCTGATAAGTGAATAAAAATTCAAAACTATATAAATGCCCTAGACCGTTGCTGTGAAATCATCCATAATTTATTATGACTATTGCTTTCGGTGAATGTAAACTCGGAGCACGGGAATGAAAACTATTAAAATATTGGGTGTATGCAACGAATAAGTGTTTAGTTAATGAGTGCACGACAAGATCTAATCTAGAGGAGTGTTCAACAAGCATTGAACCTTTCGATCAGCATACGTTAATTCTTTTGAGTTGGAGGTTGGAAGCTTCAACTCCTTGCAAGGTAGTCAGTCGTATTGGTGATGTAAACATCTCCTACAAGAAAAACCGTCCAATCAGAAGGCTTTTCTGGCTAAATCCACCAATCACAGACGAGAAATCGGCCGCTACCAATACTTAGGCTGCTATGTGTACTTAGGATGAAATGAATATAAACTTAAGCAATTTTTGCTTAGAAAACAAGTTCTGAAAAAATCTTACAGGTCAGTTAAAATCCGCATGAAGTCTCATCTTAAAACTCAAATCTGGTCTTCTCAAGCGGTACTTAAAGGAGCCTTTCGAATTGCAGTAATGTTGTCTTAAATAGGGTCGCTTCGTCGGAATTTTCACCTTGAAAATAGCCATTACTCACATTGAGAAGTGTCGGGCAGGAAGCCTTAAGAACCGTTGAAATTACATGTGCTCGGTTAATATAAACTGAATAATGAAATAATGCGGCATAATAACGAGGCTAATAAATACTGAATTTATGCGGGTGCTTTCTTCTGAAGGAGATGCCAAAATATTGCTGCTGGACACATGAATGAACCTCTGTCCTAATGCAGTGCGTTTTTTGCTTGTATAGGTCATCCTGACTCAGTTTGGTGCAGCGGATGGACGTATCGTTGCTATACGCAATTTTTTCTCGTTCTCTGAATGCGACAGTGTCACGTTTAAGAAAATATTATCCACTTATTTTCTGAGTGTATATCATCGTCACCGTAGCGCAGCAAAAATAACAAAAAACATTTGGTATAGTCCTCCGTTTTGTGTTGCGCTTGCACGGAGCATCATAACACGACAGTATAAAAATAATACGGTCGACATGGCCTTGACAATGCTGCGCGCGTGACATTTTTTTATTTAACTTTCTTTCAGGCCTCGAGCGATGGTGCTTTCAGAAAAATGAATAGATCACATAGTGCATATAGTGCCAGGCTCACTGCACGTAGCACTGATACGCCCTTTTGCTGGGTCAAACTGTGTCAGGATAGAACACACACGACGGGTATAAAGTGAATGGTTATCTGGACATTATCTCACTAACTTCTTTGGGTGTACTTTTTGACAATCTCACGTGCTGTGCTCATGGCATCGCCTAAAAATTTTGTTCGAGGTTTACAATATTAACTGCCTGCTGCCTCAAATAACACAAATTGAAAAATCTAAATAATGTATGAAATACACGAGAAAATACAGACTGGTTGTCTGCATATGTTAATCAGAAAAATTTTGAAGGTGAGATTTCTGATCCGGAAAATTGTGTTTACTGTTTATCTTGAGGAAAAATTTATCCTTTTATTCTTAATGATATTCGCACCTGCTAATAAAACATAAAAGTAGCGTTCAAATTCAGAGTAAGAAAGTACAAATTTTCATTAAGATTTCACATTCCCTCCGATTTTTTTATGTAATCTCACAGTTGAATGTTACGAGTTGAATTAAATCAAGCATTATTGCAAATTTTTAGTCCATACAGTAGAAGGCAGCATGTTTTCACTTTTAATGAGAAAGCTAAATTTTTAGTGATATTGGAGTAATTTTGATGAATTAATGTTAAATTATACAACATAAGGTTAAATACCTGACTCAACTTTCCTGGGTTGAATCCTTACTTCCAACCATGCTTGAACAAATACAGCGTATAGCGTATTTTTTAAAATATTTTCTATTGAATCATGAACTCGCTTTAAAATCGAATACTTTGTGTTCAATGTTAAGCTAGTACTAGAGACCAAAATAACCTTTACTTAATGGTAAACTAATGCAAGAAATTTTAATAACATCTATTGAAAGCTAAACTATACAATAAACTGATGGAAATTTCTGCCGGACTAATAATAACACAAATAATGATGTGGTTCACCATTTGCTACCATCAGCATGAGAAGCTAAGAGTCGTATTTGCTATTCGTTACTTCAATGCATTCGAGAACTTAATCGCCTCTGTTTAAAAAAGGCTTTCTTTCTAAAAAAAGAGGGCTTTCCTTTTGATCGAGTAGAATATTTACATGGTAAAAAATATTCAAAATTCTAACGTAAATACATTTTTTAAATCGATTTTATCATTAGAAGAGAAACTAGAAATCGAAAAAATTTAATAACGATATCGTCCGAATTGAACCGAACTCTTACGGTAAACATTGTATTTTTGCACTCGCCCCGTCGTAAGCTCAGGTTTACCTTAGGTCACCATCACGTTCAGCCTTCAGTGCGCTTCAGGCTGCGGTGCGTGACGGTGGTGTGTCTCAGACCTCCAGGGCCAGTGAGGAGAAGTTCCTGCCCTGAGATGGTGCAAGTGAAGTGAGGTGTCACTGGGACTGTGATGATCAGTCTTGTTAATAAGGAAGATAAAATACGACTTGATAATTCACGTGACCTAGTTGATGTGAGGGAGATGTGAATCGTAACATGAAAAGATGAAATTTGCGATTAGTGCGCCATTTGATGCGTCTCCCGGGCAGGTGAAATGGCAGCGTTTACGCACGCAACAACTTCCTTTATTATGTCCTGTTATGTAATTAATGTGTACACCAGGTTAGGAGATAATAAAATGTTCGTTTGAAACCCCGTAGACTTTTCCATAACATGTCCTAGTGATAGTATTTAGAGAAAAAAAAAATTCCTGAATAAACTTATATTTGTGATATTCTCAAATTATTCAGCAATCACACCAATTACACCTTAATTAGAATTACTATTCATGTGCGTTATTTTACTATTCATGTGCGTCTAAATAGTTTAGTTAAATGTATTTGTTGGAAGCCAGTTTGTCTTATGATTAACTCAACTGAAGCAGCAGCGATTGATTGTTGCAGCTTATTATATTATAATACAGTTTATAATACACTATTACGTACTCTAAATATATATACTATGATATTCATGATATATATGTATATATAATACACAGTTTATTATTCACTCAATAATAGAAGCGATATATAGCAACGCATTATATATATTCCATTTCCTGATTGACTTCAGCTATTGACTTCCTACATTGCTACGCAGTGTTAAAATTCATTTCGACTTTTCACAGACTCATAAGCTAAAAATGGTAGAAATTATTTCAAAATTAACTTTTTTTACAGAAAATAAATTTTTTACTTAGAGATTTCTTAATGAAAAATTCTTTACAGAAATGAAAATTTTTCAATTTTTTAGTTCATTTCATAAATTAATGAGTCATATTAATTTAAATTAGTGAATGAAGCTCAAATTTGAAATTTAAATCGCTCAAACTTCTGTAAATAAGTTAATTCCACTCTTAATTGGGTTAGTGTAATTTCCCGATGAAAAAGTTCATTATGAAGTAAGCTGGAATTCAATTTTGTCCATGTTATTCAATAGGCAATTCGCATTCACTGTATGCTATTTTGACGTGTTGTCTGATTGACACGTTGAATTATTGAATTATTATAACCTGAAACAGATCCATTAGTAAGCGAGAAAGTAAAGTTAATATAACTTACAAAATAATTTTAAAAGTTCTGTTTTAGGAGTTTCAAGAAAGTCATCGCTCTGCATATGGCTCCAAAAATAATATTTCAATAAATTTGCAGGCAGCCAGGCTCCGGTTCTGAACATTAAAGTTATTAAAACAAGGGAATATGTTTAGCGAATCATTTTGAAAAATAAAAACAGTAATAAATTTATGCCCCTTGAAACAATTTTCTGCATGGGCGAGCAGCTGTCACGCTGCACCGGTCTTACCACATTCACGTGTTTGCAAAAATAAAATATTTTAGCAGGTCATTTTTATTCGTGCCTTGTTAACATTTTTTTACTGAACTTTTATAACTCCAAGAAAATTTCTACCAACACGATTGCAGATGTTTTGGTTTCTGATTATGGAATATTTATGTGCCCAGATATCAGGGCATCATAAGTGCCCTGATTTAACTTGTAAACGGCATAATTTTGCCCTCAATTAAATTGTCGGCATACAAATATCATTCATCGCTTCTGTCACTCTGATCGCCTCTGACTGAGACGAGTTGACAAGCCAACGGGCACACGAGCAGGACAAGATTAATGTTGTTGATTAGGTTAACGATCTTGTTAATTCAGAACAAGATGAGCTGCCGAGCAGACGAGACAACGACCATTCCTTAGACCGTGATCGTTCCATAAACTATGATCATTCTATTGGTTGTAGCCAATAGAACATTTTATAGCCTATGTTCATCTCATTGATTATTATCTCAGAGAAAATTATTATTTCAAGGACCATAATCCATAAGATCAATTATTTATCTGGCAAAATTTCCCGTTAACGTTCATTTTTGATTTGCATCAATTCTATTGCATGTCACGCATTCTTGACACAGAATCAAAGCTTGATACTTAATTGCGTGTATTACTGATACGGAGGATGAAGATTAATATAGAAATGTTTATTTTATAAGGCCAAATAACATAAACGCTTTTCAGTTCGATGTGCTGAAATCTAAAAGCAATAATTAAGACCTAGGGAATTAATCTTAAAACTACATGATGCAATATGAACTATTTAATCTTTTAATGCATCATATAGGTTTGTGTCAACTACTTGAGTCTAAAATCTATTTATTGTAATTTTTCGTTTTGCTGTCACAGGCTATTAAAGTCGTCCTATAAAACTACAGGAGGGATGCTTCGTCGTACAATACTTCGATTTGGAGAAAATAAATCAGTAAATTAAGCAAATTATTTCATATTGAGAATATTTACATTGTTGTATTCCTAAACTTTCAGTCTCATTTATATTAATGAGGACAAGCCGTCAGAAACTTGTAAAATCTAATGATAAGGTCATGAAAACTTTTCCCGTGTCTGAATACGATAATATTTTCTTTTATTTCGATGCATTTTTATATCAAGAGTTATCTACAAACATGTTCTACATTCTTTAAATGTTTGTTAAATGTTTTTTCGAATAGTATCTGGTGAAGAACAAATCTTGCGTGTACTCAATTTTTCAGATCATGACAGTTTAATTTAGAACAGATGCATACCTTGGTTCAGTATTCAAACATTGCATTCAAATTATTTGATACAATTTTAATGAATAAGTAAAAGTCTTGAGCTTTAATAATTCCACTTCTATTCTTCAGTTCCCACTAATTTTGAGTTAGTTAAATATTCGTGCCAAAGTCCGTAGAGTTATACACACCTAACCCCATGTTTGGCGGCTGGTCTGGACTGCCACACGTGTTTCAATCAGATCAACTCGCCTATCCTGCCAGGCATTTGACATTGAAATAAAGTTGATTATATGTTAATTAAACGAAATCAACTCCTTATCAGCGTTCTTTCAACTTAATATGCTTGAAGGCTCACAAGTGTATGGACTGTAGTGGTGCGTGATCTGTGTAATTCAACAGCAGCGGCATATACATATATTGTATATTCATATATTCACATTGTAATAATGATAGGGCATTAACAATAACCCGTCGAAACAACATGAGGCACCTCGTTCCAGGATCCAACATTTAAGTTCATATTATGAAGCAGCATGATGTGAGGTAGAATAAACTTTGAACCAAAAAATGTGCTGAAAAGTCCGTGTTTTACGTTGCATTGAATATGGCTAACAATCCAATCATAAATTTTACTCCAATCATCCATAATTCAACAGATTTTAGTTCTTGCCAACCAAAATTGAAAACAAATATATTTTATGAAATTTTCAATCTAATTGGATGATACAATTCTGTTGTAAGTAAAAATAAAAGCAGAAAAAGCAAGTTCCGAGCGTGCGACATATTTCGTGCGTTTAAATAAGACACGTGTTTACACTACGATTGCGATTACGCACAGGTTCTAATTAACTTGCTGCGCATCTATTGTTTGTTTTCATTATAAGGGAGAGTTACCATGTCAGGATAGGGTAGAAATACCGGCAAGATCGGTGCTATTTGCTCACTGATAGCGTGTTGTTCTGGCGTCACAATGTTGACAGGATGAAATTGCATCATGTTAAAGCGTTGACAATGATGATATGCATGAACAAATGATGATATAATGATGGGAAAGCACATAATGAGTTTAACATCACTATTTCCAGTTTTACAAGTGAATTTACACTATATCTACGACACCTGATGTTATGAAACTATAAGTTAAATTTTCACCGGAAAACGGAATCTACATAAGATGCGGCAATATTTCGGTTTCTTCTTGATATATAACAGCTAATTAAAGTTCAAAATATATTACATAATTTATGAATTTCCTTTTACTTGTATTATTTCATTGCAAAAAATTACCGCAGTATTTTTTCACTTGATGACGTCCAACTAGGATATTTGTTAAGAAATTGATATTTTGATATTTTATTTTTCAGGAAAGTTAAAAACTTTTCACTTCGTTTAACACTAAACCGTATGATAATTGAAAAACGTAAATATCGTCTTTATATCACATTATATTAGGTAAAAATAGTAGATGTACTATGTAAGTAGATGCGTAATTTTTTCATAGTAATTCCTCGCATAGGTTATAGGTAAAAAAACGTGAAATAAATAAGTGATTCGAAGTAATGTAATATAATTTGGCAAAGAATCGATTATTTACATCAATGTTCCGAACACGTGATTATGATAACTCACAGAAATATCTGCTTAAAAAATGATAGGCAAATCCGTTTTTGATCCTTCGATAATTTGATCCCTTGAGTTTAATTAATGACATTTACATTACATTCTGATCCGATTGACCGCCTTGACAGACGAGGTAAATTTGTAAGGTGACTAATATTTCAAAAAACTGTCCCCAATCCAATATTAATACCATTTTAAAAACAAATTGCAACCACAATTCGATAGATATTTTACTCAGGATTTTCGCCGGCGCCGCTCTCAGAAATTGTCAACCAGTTGCCGCCGCTGACAAATTTACGTACTCACACGGCCCTCCTAAGACTTTCTCTCAATACTTGTCAAGAGCTAGTGAATATTTTGTGTGTTTCTTAAGTTACTCGTCACTTTCATAGCTGAAGTGACACTTAGCTCAACATATTTTCTCAAATTAATCTAACCAAAAATAATAAGATATAAGGAATTAGGAGCTAGTTAGCTTCAAATCTAGGAAAAATTCATATCCATATTGTAGCGGGACAACTACGCTCCATACATCAAGGTTACTGGGTCTCTGCAAGCGGGCCCTAACGTTCGAGGGTTAATCAACATTGGATCAGCAAACATTGAAAGGCCACTATTTATATTTAAATTTCTTGGAGAACTAAACGCAGTTAACTAAACAAAAACTAAACTAAATGCGCGTTGATTTACGATTACAGACATTTTAGAGACATTATATACAGATAGTTAGAGTCATTACAAAGTGTGGTAGGGCAGGCAAAGATAGGTTGCCTACACGTAATCAGCTGCTTCCCGAGAAAACTACCTACGCATACTTTTTCTCTTCAGTATTTGTTTGAGAGGCGCGGCGGCTGAAGAAAACTAATAGCGATAGGCCTAGGGTGGCCCGCTATGTTCACGTGACGGGATATGTTCACGTGACGGGCTATGTTCACGTGACGGGCTATGTTCACGTGACGGGATATGTTCACGTGACG
>NW_025938404.1:0-8958 GCF_000764305.2 Hyalella azteca | reverse complement strand
TTGCTGACGCGTAGTGAAGTGTTTTGAGAGTCATGTGAAGGCAACAGAACTTACGTAACGCATACGTTTTTTTTTATAGTTTTTCATTTCTCGATGCGTCCTTAAAGTGTCGGAATATACCGTGTTTACCCGACACCAGACAAGGGAGCTGTCAGCTGTGATGGTACTACCTAATTGGTATTTGGTAATGGGTAAAATTTTCCACAAGGTCTGGACTCAGGAGTTTTTATCTCATTCATTTTCTCTGTCCTCTGATGTCTGGTTAGTGGTCAATGCTCCACCATGTTCATGATGTTCATAGTTACACAGTTGACAGTTCTGTCAGTTCAGACTGTTCAGTAATCAGTACACACAGTGACACAGACAAGGCTGGAAAAGTCTGCCTTTTTTCTTGAATATCCTGGTTCTAATATCATAGAATTTCAGTAGGTGTAAAATTAGCAAATCACGTGGCCCTAATCAATACATCGGGCCTGATGCCTAATGGCATGTATTTTTGTTAGATTGGAAAATTATGGTTTTGCAAGTTTGCAAATTCACAAACATATCCTTTCATAAAATTTTGCAACGGCTATGTCGCTCTGTCAACAATGGCAGCCAAATTCCGCATGGCAGGGCTACTCGGGAGTGGGGACACCCCTCCGGCCTCCGGGGTAATTAGGGAGTAGGGACACCCTTAAAAAGGCATTTACAGTAGAACTTCAGTTAGCAAAGGTTCCAGTTGACAAAAAAAATTGATTAAAAACAAAGAATTTTGATTACATTTACCTCGCTCAGCGAAAAAAAATTCACTTCTCAAAAAATTAGTGCATCATTGTGGTTTTTGCCATCGTCACAACATTGTACATAGAATGCTATATATAGAATTGTGCACCGGACACCATAGAATGAAAAGTATTTGACCTAAACTATGATTTATTTTTCCAAAACATATGATGGTTGTCCCTAAAACATTATTTTCTGTTTCAGGTATGTTTTTCACAATCTTTTTTGTTATAGTGAAATCACTTGACTCAATTAAAATTGTGCAAAATTACAAACCATTCTGTAAGCTTACAGATACAGAAGAAATGCTACATGGCTGCTGATATGAAGCTTGCAGTGGACAAGGTCGTTGTCAATGCTCAATGGCATGTCCATGGATACNGACTAGGTCTTTATTTTTTGCTAGGCCTTTCAATAAAATTGTGTCACGAGGTTGGAATACAGAGGAGAAAACTTTATAGGACTTGAAGCCATAAAAATGCCGGTACGCTAAACTTCTGTCTCTTATACACATCTAGATGTGTATAAGAGACAGGCGCAATTGTGAAGATTTCCTGGAGGCGTAGCACAAAATTTTACTAAAGGCAGAGATAATCTAATACTAGCTTTAGTATTATTAGGAATATCTTATCAGGACTCCACTCCACTGTCTACAAATTGGCATACTAATCTAGACACTGCGTC
Source organism: Hyalella azteca (assembly GCF_000764305.2). Classification (NCBI taxonomy): domain Eukaryota; kingdom Metazoa; phylum Arthropoda; class Malacostraca; order Amphipoda; family Hyalellidae; genus Hyalella; species Hyalella azteca. The sequence continues at coordinate 7,509 of NW_025938404.1, read as the reverse complement.
CTTATGCGCTCCATGGCGCCTGAACTCGTTCTGAACGCGTAATAAACTCGACTCATATTCGTATGATTCCCATAAGTGCCATCGAAGCCTTAGTTAAGAGTTAAGAGTAACATTTTTGACTCAATACTCAGCCATACATATATCGACAGGTTTGCGGAGTTTGTCGGACCACTAATTAACTGCCATGTCAGTTAGTCAGACAAATTTGGCTAAATCTGCAATTAACTCAATTTAACTGGTAACTGTCTATGGCCCTATTAGGCTATTAGTAGCAATAAAGGGCTAACTTGTCATTCTTCAACTCATGTTTTTGAAATGATTCGTATCGTAATCGAAAAACTTGTTTTGGCTTAAATAATTAAGACAAATCTTGTCTCGTCTCGTTATGTCTCGTTTCAAATCTGTCTGTCTCGTCCCGGTTCATAATTTACCGGGACACAAGTTTTAAAGTCCAGGACAGAAATCTTGTCTCGGTTCATACGTTTATTCTGGGACAAATTTTACCCTCTGTCCCGTTATTTTTTCCCGGAATTTTCTCGTCTCGTTTTGTCTGTCCCGGTTCATTTCGAGAAAATTATTTCGAGACGCAGGAGTCTATTACAAAACGGATTGAATCATCAAAGGCCTAAAAACAGGCTACCAGGCTACCAAATTACACTTCAATTCAAACCATGATGCCAATTAATACACTGAGCTCATGAGAGCCTTGAGAGGTGGCTGCTCTTCTGACGTGCAATTTACCAACCATGTCAAACTCTGTGATGTCATTCTCAATTATCTTTACTAGTTGTTTCATTTGTTTATGTTCAACAGAACAATTTTTACAATGAATATATTCTAAAAATTTTTGCAGAAAAGTTTCACAACTATTATAGTTAATAGCTTTGAACAACTGGACAAGTTGGGAGAAGTCCTACTTTTTTGTGAAATATTGCCGATATTAATATCATATAATTTCAGGAGGTATGAAATCTTGTGGCTCTAATGTCATGTATTTTGTTTAATTGGAAAAATTGCTGTTTGCACTTAGCAAACATGTCATTTAAAACAATTTTCCACTCCCACAATCCACAGTACTTCAATGCTTCCACCCACATATCCTGTAGAAAGTAATGATAACAAGTCAACCCAAAAGGTTTCATTGAAGATCTAATAGTTGCGGTCACATCAGAGCAGTGGGACTGCATAATCACTTGTGACGTGTTCAGTTGCCACTAAAGTAAAGGTAAATGTTATTGTTGCTGTGTGACTGTTTTTAGTATAAAATTGGAGATTTGGGGTAACATGTGCACAGGACTATGGTAAATAAGGTTGCGGCTCGTAAATGGCTCTTCATGGCCAATGATGGCTGAGATATGGAATTCATGGCTTAAAGAAATGAAATCATAGCTGGCTAATCCATAAAACCACAGCTTTGATTAAGTTAAGATATTTATGAATGATTGTTGAGCTTGATCAGATTAAGGTGGTTGCAAGGATATGCCTTTATGTTAATTTAATTCAACCTTTAAGTTCAATGTCTATGGGAGTTTTATCAAATATTTTTATTTTGTCAATGATGTACTTTTCAGGAGCAATCGCAATCTGAGAAGGCAAGAACGTAACTCCTCTAGGATGAGCTTTAATTAAACTTGTCTAATGTCAGGTTTTCGAGTGGTACAAAAGGTCATGCGACTAGGTTCTCCAGACCAAATCAATGACAAATTGACAAGGGAGGATAGTGAAAAAAACATGAAAAGATTTCAAAACCTATACGTATACTTTTAAGGAAAGAGACTATTACAATACAGAATTTTACATGAGAATACTGTTTCCAATGTCCTATATTCCAGAACAAATTCCTATCCTATTACAGAGCTGGCAACAGAACTAGACATAATTTCTAACAGACACAGAATAGTTCATTCAGACTTTTACTGTTAATATTTCTGATTCAAGTTTAATGTAAAATTCTTCAATTACAGATGAATAATCATAATATATCTGATATATATCATTTTTCTACTCTTTTTCTGCTAGAGAATTGACTTTTTTTTTGTGCAGCTACATTTTGGTAGAAGATGCGCTTGGGGATTCCTCGGAGGAGCAGATTGGTGGTGCTGTTGGTGTGCAGTGCTGTAGTAATTTTACTGTTCCTTCTTATTCGCTCACCTGATTCAACTCTGCGGTATGATTCCCTCACATTTGCCAAACTACGGGTTAGTATTGTCAAAGATGTAAAAATTTTCCTTATTATCCAATTTCCATAAACTTTTTTGCTATGTTTGTAATTAATGCATAAATATATATTTATGTGTGTTCCAATAAACATTTCCATGTTTGCCTTGTGCTTCTGACCTTTTAAATTTCAAATTTGTAATTTTGCTAGAATCAGATTTTAATGTTTTTAAGAATTAAATTTCATTATTGATTTCAGCCTGCTGTTCGAGAGACAGTTAAATTTTTAGAAGACGGAAATGGCAATTTTGAACCTCCTGCTGACACTCCAAAAATAGGCCCAGGTTTGTATTTTTTTCTATAACTAACTTAGAATTGGGTTTTGAAGTTTGGTGGTGGAGTATGATTTAGTTAAATAATTACCATGTGTCCAGGATTATTCTTTATACACACAAAATAAATTAAGGTACCTAGCTTTCTCCATCCCAATGTGTACTTTTTGCAGATTTACAATATGTTCAAGTCTCTTGAATAAAACACTATGGTATTTAGGTGACTAAGTTGACTAAGCAGGACCTGCAAAGGAACAGTACATGCATTCTTATGTTATTCTCATCAGGTGAGGATGGTAAGGCATACCATCTGCCTCCTAGTCAACAAAATGAAGGAAGTCACAGTGTGAGTGAGTACGGCATCAACATGATTGTCTCTGATTCCATTGCTATGGACAGAAATATCCCTGACACTCGTCATGAAGAGTGAGTAAGATTGTTTCTGCTGTAAGGGAAATTGCGGTATGCATTTATTTTTATAAGGAATATTCTGAAATTTATGGTGCTTAATTTTATAATTGAATTCAGTGCCTTATAGTATACATGAATTAGCATCTATCTAAACTTAACTAATTTATTTCTATCCTTGTCGTGGTTTCTTTTTCAATTAATTGCTTAGAGATATTGAACCTAATATTTGTGATACGGTAATTCGGGAGGTTGTATTAGACAGGGTGCGTGCCAGTCATGGAAAACCTGGGAAGGTTATGGAATTTGAATTTTCATTTTCCAGGCCTGGAAAGTCATGGAATTTCTTTTTCCAGGCCTGGAAAGTCATGGGATTTCATTTTCCAGGCCTGGAAAGTCATGGGATTTCATTTCAGGTTATGGAAAGTCATGGAATTTGCAAATAAATGGAGGAAAAAAAGGAAGTGTTTTTCTGTGTTGCATGTGTTAACCAATTAATTCCAGTTCCACTTGGAAGTTGGAACCAGCAGAGAAAAATGGATTCAGAATAAAATTATAAGATCAAATAAATATACAAGTGGATGCGTAGGTTTGATGCACATCTTGTACATGTTCTGGCAAAGTTTGATTTGCTGCCTTGACTACTTTCTCTTCAGTTAACATTCAAAGATTACTAGAACCAGGTCATGGAATTTTTTTTCTAAATACCGGGACGCACCCTGATTAAAGAGAGAAGGGGGCTAGGAGAGAAAGAGTGTATTAGAGTACCTTGGTAGGTATTATAGTTTTTAGAAAACATCAATTAAGAGTTGTTTCTTCCAGTCCTGCAGCAATCATCTGCTTTTGACATATTTTACAAGTCAGTGCAAATGCTTGCTAGTGTTAGTTCTTTTATCTTATTGATTTAGAAGAATATTGTTGTAGGTGTGCTCACTGGCAGTATCCGGCTGCTTTACCCACCACATCTGTTGTCATTGTGTTCCACAATGAGGGCTTCTCAACCCTTATGCGCACAGTGCACAGCGTCATCAACAGATCGCCTCCTCAGCTACTACATGAAGTCTTGCTTGTTGACGATTTCAGCGACAAAGGTTTGACCAAATATTGAGCCACATCAAACTTCAAGGGTTGGTTAATTATATGCTTCTTTTAAATCTATTCAAATCAAAGAAACGGATATGTGATATCCGATTGGCTACTGCGACAGTTGCTGTTTCTGTGTAGAAGTATTAATACGCTGTTTGAAATAACTGCTAAAAGGGGTGCGATCGGCGATCTAGTGGCCGACCGCAACGTGAAAATAAACGGTTTCGCCTTATTTTTAAAGGTGTCACCCTTTATTTGTATTGAATTAAAGAAACGGCGACACTGTGCTTTTTTCACATGCCAGCTGGCCACTGACGTGCAGCTAAAACCATTTTATGGCAATTTTCCAAACGATATGCTGTCTTATGAGCAGCTAATTTGAAGGAGCCACTGGATGACTACATCAGAAGATGGGGCAGCAAAGTGCGTCTAATACGCAACAAGGAGCGTGAAGGGCTCATCCGCACGCGCACTATTGGTGCGGAACAAGCACGCGGAGAAGTCGTCTTGTTCCTCGACGCGCATTGCGAAGTCAATAAGAACTGGCTGCCTCCACTGCTGGCGCCCATTTATCGAGACAGGTATCGAGAGTTAAAGGGAAAATGCATTTTAAGTTTTGCTTCATTGCCAGATGAAACGAGTGGCTGGAAAGTGAATCTTCATGACGATACAGTAAATTATTGTGCTGATTATGGGCTATTCAAATATCCAATCGACCTTCGTTTAGAGAACTGCTATATTACTTCCTGAGGACAGAGTTCGTTGAAGTAATCTTCGACAGTCAAAGTGGACTGCAAGAAATAGTAAAGCACTTGTTGATACTATATTTGCATAAAGGACGCGTGACAAGGCGGGGTTCTGTTAGCGAGGCTATAGCTCCAGCCAGCAAACGTGTTGCTTGGAAGGCTGGGCAATGACTGACTTATCGGTGCTGAAGGCATTGCTTAGAACCGCTAGTTTGATATCACTGAAGATGACATACGCAATCAATGTAACAGCTTTGAGAAAGTCAATAGGTAGTTCGGTGCCGGACAATATCCTAATCCACCGCAGCCGATTTTTAATTTATATGCCAAGATCTCTAGGGTGATCAGTATTATTGTTATAAATTCTAACTATATTGGATATAGTGTTATATTTGTTAGTATTGTTATAAAATGAATAGAGTATTAGTAACATAACATTTGTTCAAGGTTAGGCTAGAATCAATACTAAGCTGGATACGTTTCTTTAAGGTTTGTCAAGTTACAAATCACGATCAAGTCCTTGACATTTTTTTCTCTAGATTTGCCTGCATTGAATAGCTCCACGATAGCTGTCCGTTTTTCATTTTTTAGCCTTTGTTAAATTAATTTATCTTCACTAGAAAAATTCCTGATATAATTTCACAAATTATGATAGGTAGGTAAAATTAATAAAATATTTTAATTAAAATTAATTGTACCCATAAACATTGATCACGCGGTAAGAGAAGCCGATTGCAATCGAATAACATAAATGTACTATGTGTACTAATAACATATACTTTGTTTTAAATCCACTTTCATGTTGAGGAAAATGGCTGATCTGCGTATGTGATATTAACTCTCACCAATGCTGAGAATAAATGACGTAATTATGTAATTTATATAATTTATAAATATAAATTTTATATTTATTGCTGCATCATCAGGACAACTATGACGGTGCCAGTGATTGACGGCATAGATCACGAGACGTTCGAGTACCGCCCCGTGTACGGACCGGGTACCAACTACCGCGGCATCTTCGAGTGGGGGATGCTTTACAAGGAGACTGAGCTGCCGCCGGAGATGGAGAACGCTCGTCCGCACTCCAGTTCTCCTTACAAGTGAGCCTCGTGCTCCAACCCTTGGGTTTTACTATTAAAACTCGTTTAAGTATACGTAGCGGCTGACGGGAGTTACTAACTCTTAACTATTTTTGATAAAAGGGCCCCCGGTGTCAAACGATAGACTTTTAGTTTCCTTTTATAAAAACTTGGGGTGCTATGAGTACAGTAGTAGAGTATTATCTACTACTACTAGCGTAGCTATACTATAGTAGAGTATCAAGGTATTTAAAAGCAAAGAAAACGAAGAAATAAAGGAGCTATCGTTCGAATTTTTTTTCTTGTCAAGCCTCTTCATTCCTTCGTGCGCCTTTATGATGAACAGTGCAAAGTGGCTGTATCGGAGAGTGATTTCAGGATACTCGGTTCAACCTCTGGTTGTTCTGACTTGAGCATTTTTGGTACACACCATCAAACGAAAACCGTGTCTCAATCATGCACACAGTTCCGATCCTCTCGAAATTGTGAATCGCTATAGGCTTTTATTTTCTAGTGTTTTTTTTTTCTTGGGTATTAATCCTTTTGTGTCTCTTATGACTGCGTTCCGCAAGTATTTGTTATCGAGTTAAGGTTGAGTTGTCTTTTATTTGTCAATTTTAGGTCTTAATGTCTGACGTTGGATTTTTAATTATAATTATGGTTTTCATTGTCTAGATTGTCGAACTGACTACGGAGCTGGACTCCGAAACGTTTTCAATATCGATATGGTGAGTTTACTTGGCGTTTTCTTTGTTTTTAAATTCATTGTTAACTTGCGATTGAAGCAAACTGATGATATAAGTAGGAGAGTATCATAGATACCGCCACGAGCACACATAAGATGTTCAGTGGAATCTTGCGAAAAGGAAATTTCATGTTTGCTCCCATGGCTTGCTCTCAAGAATCAATCTTTACTGTCACTTCAACTGCATTAACAAATTGTGGTCCTCCGCTTTTCTCGTAGACACAAGCGTATCAATATCGCATTTGGTACACTCGATGACAACAGTTGAAGTATTTGCACTCTAATGCGCGAGGAAATTGTGAACGAAATAATTATTATCAGGTCGCCGACGCACGCAGGAGGATTATTTGCCATCGACCGCTCCTACTTCCTGGAGCTTGGCGCCTACGACCCTGGCCTCCTGGTGTGGGGAGGTGAAAACTTCGAGCTCTCCTTCAAAGTGAGAATCTGGAATTTTATTTCCAAATCGTGGCTCATGGAGCTTAGCACAACAGGTTAGGGCTGGATGCTTTCAAATTCCATATGTGTAAATGAATAAAGAGCACTACCCGCAATAAACATCTGCTGATCCGTCCTTAAAGCCGCAACTTACCTAGATATTGAACTGTGGTACTTCAGGTCTCCAAAGTTAGTCATTCTTACTCATCTTCTGTTATCTTACATTTCAAACCAAGAATATAGCACGATAATAGGTATTTGAAGAATTTATGGCTGTCAATCTGTAATTATTCCATAGCCAAAAACCTGAATCGATTTATTAATTAATTATGTATCTAATCCTACCTCTGGTGTTAGGTGTGGCAGTGTGGCGGCAGCATTGAGTGGGTTCCTTGCTCGCGCGTGGGCCACGTCTACAGAGGCTTCATGCCTTACAACTTCGGCAAGCTCGCCGAGAAGAAGAAGGGGCCCATCATCACAAATAACTACAAGCGTGTCATCGAGGTCTGGTTCGA